>NW_026291685.1:0-243287 GCF_023091745.1 Budorcas taxicolor
ACACCAAGGTGGCACGTGGCACACCCTGTGGGAAAGCCTCGTGGGAAAGCCTCGAGGGACAGCCTCGAGGGAAAGCCACAGATCCCTTGATTCACGTGACAGGAAGCGTGACACTACTGCTGCAGCTCGGGAGGAAAGCGCACGTGCATGCCCCCACTCGAGACGAGGCCTGACTCCCCTGGGGAGACTCAGAAGCACCCCAAGATCCATGGCAACACTGGAGAGCAATCCTCAGGTTCCGGCCCCGACTCCACACAAGGACTGAGACCCCGGCATGGACGGGAGAGGAATCCCGAGAGGTCCCCTAGCAACTCGCAAGGGGACTGGCCTTTCCTGCGGCCACCAGAGCGTGTCCCTGAGGTCGCCGTCGTAACTCAAGAAGACCTGCCGCAACTGGAGAAAATCCAGGAGGTTCTCCCCTCCAGGCGAGATGAGGCCCATTTCCGCTGAGGCGTCTCGAGGCTGATCACACCTCACCTCTGGAACTTCGAAAGGGTCCTTCACACCCTTGGTGCAAATCAAGAAGTTCCCCGACATACCCGTCTCCACTCGAGAGGAATCACGAGGGTCCCGCCCACATCCAGAGGAGCCCCGTTTCCGCCTCGTAGCTCGAGATGAGGGATCCTTTCCCTGCTTCGTCGGGAAAGAGTTCCCGGCGTTCCCGTCGCATCTCAAGAGGAGTCCCTCTCAACAGGAACGGCGAGAGGAACTCCAGGGTCGTGCCACCATTCCAAGAGTCCCCCAGATGTCTCAGTCCATTCCAGAGGAACCTCTTTTCCCTTCACCGGCTCGTCTTTCACGCCGAGGATCGACTCACACCAAGGTGGCACGTGGCACAGCCCTGTGGGAAAGCCTCGTGGGAAAGCCTCGAGGGACAGCCTCGAGGGAAAGCCACAGATCCCTTGATCCACGTGACAGGAAGCGTGACACTACTGCTGCAGCTCGGGAGGAAAGCGCACGTGCATGCCCCCACTCGATACGAGGCCTGACTCCCCTGGGGAGACTCAGAAGCACCCCAAGATCCATGGCAACACTGGAGAGGAATCCTCAGGTTCCGGCTCCGACTCCACACAAGGACTGAGGCCCCGGCATGGACGGGAGAGGAATCCCGAGAGGTCCCCTAGCAACTCGCATGGGGACTGGCCTTTCATGAGGCCACCAGAGCGGGTCCCTGAGGTCCCCGTTGTACCTCGAGAAGACCTGCCGCAACTCGAGAAAATCCAGGAGGTTCTCCCCTCCAGGCGAGATGAGGCCCATTTCCGCTGAGGCGTCTCAAGGCTGATCACACCTCACCTCTGGAACTTCGAAAGGCTCCTTCACACCCTTGGTGCAAATCAAGAAGTTCCCCGACATACCCGTCTCCACTCGAGAGGAATCACGAGGGTCCCGCCCACATCCAGAGGAGCCCCGTTTCCGCCTCGTAGCTCGAGATGAGGGATCCTTTCCCTGCTTCGTCGGGAAAGAGTTCCCGGCCTTCCCGTCGCATCTCAAGAGGAGGCCCTCTCAACAGGACCGGCGAGAGGAACTCCAGGGTCGTGCCACCATTCCAAGAGTCCCCCAGATGTCTCAGTCCATTCCAGAGGAACCTCTTTTCCCTTCACCGGCTCGTCTTTCACGCCGAGGATCGACTCACACCAAGGTGGCACGTGGCACAGCCCTGTGGGAAAGCCTCGTGGGAAAGCCTCGAGGAACAGCCTCGAGGGAAAGCCACAGATCCCTTGATCCACGTGACAGGAAGCGTGACACTACTGCTGCAGCTCGGGAGGAAAGCGCACGTGCATGCCCCCACTCGATACGAGGCCTGACTCCCCTGGGGAGACTCAGAAGCACCCCAAGATCCATGGCAACACTGGAGAGGAATCCTCAGGTTCCGGCTCCGACTCCACACAAGGACTGAGGCCCCGGCATGGACGGGAGAGGAATCCCGAGAGGTCCCCTAGCAACTCGCATGGGGACTGGCCTTTCATGAGGCCACCAGAGCGGGTCCCTGAGGTCCCCGTTGTACCTCGAGAAGACCTGCCGCAACTCGAGAAAATCCAGGAGGTTCTCCCCTCGAGGCGAGATGAGGCCCATTTCCGCTGAGGCGTCTCGAGGCTGATCACACCTCACCTCTGGAACTTCGAAAGGCTCCTTCACACCCTTGGTGCAAATCAAAAAGTTCCCCGACATACCCGTCTCCACTCGAGAGGAATCACGAGGGTCCCGCCCACATCCAGAGGAGCCCCGTTTCCGCCTCGTAGCTCGAGATGAGGGATCCTTTCCCTGCTTCGTCGGGAAAGAGTTCCCGGCCTTCCCGTCGCATCTCAAGAGGAGGCCCTCTCAACAGGACCGGCGAGAGGAACTCCAGGGTCGTGCCACCATTCCAAGAGTCCCCCAGATGTCTCAGTCCATTCCAGAGGAACCTCTTTTTCCCTCACCGGCTCGTCTTTCACGCCGAGGATCGACTCACACCAAGGTGGCACGTGGCACAGCCCTGTGGGAAAGCCTCGTGGGAAAGCCTCGAGGAACAGCCTCGAGGGAAAGCCACAGATCCCTTGATTCACGTGACAGGAAGCGTGACACTACTGCTGCAGCTCGGGAGGAAAGTGCACGTGCATGCCCCCACTCGAGACGAGGCCTGACTCCCCTGGGGAGACTCAGAAGCACCCCAAGATCCATGGCAACACTGGAGAGCAATCCTCAGGTTCCGGCCCCGACTCCACACAAGGACTGAGGCCCCGGCATGGACGGGAGAGGAATCCCGAGAGGTCCCCTAGCAACTCGCAAGGGGACTGGCCTTTCCTGCGGCCACCAGAGCGTGTCCCTGAGGTCGCCGTCGTAACTCGAGAAGACCTGCCGAAACTGAAGAAAATCCAGGAGGTTCTCCCCTCCAGGCGAGATGAGGCCCATTTCCGCTGAGGCGTCTCGAGGCTGATCACACCTCCCCTCTGGAACTTCGAAAGGGTCCTTCACACCCTTGGTGCAAATCAAGAAGTTCCCCGACATACCCGTCTCCACTCGAGAGGAATCACGAGGGTCCCGCCCACATCCAGAGGAGCCCCGTTTCCACCTCGTAGCTCGAGATGAGGGATCCTTTCCCTGCTTCGTCGGGAAAGAGTTCCCGGCGTTCCCGTCGCATCTCAAGAGGAGGCCCTCTCAACAGGAACGGCGAGAGGAACTCCAGGGTCGTGCCACCATTCCAAGAGTCCCCCAGATGTCTCAGTCCATTCCAGAGGAACCTCTTTTCCCCTCACCGGCTCGTCTTTCACGCCGAGGATCGACTCACACCAAGGTGGCACGTGGCATAGCCCTGTGGGAAAGCCTCGTGGGAAAGCCTCGAGGGACAGCCTCGAGGGAAAGCCACAGATCCCTTGATCCACGTGACCGGAAGCGTGACACTACTGCTGCAGCTCGGGAGGAAACCACACGTGCATGCCCCCACTCGAGACGAGGCCTGACTCCCCTGGGGAGACTCAGAAGCACCCCAAGATCCATGGCAACACTGGAGAGGAATCCTCAGGTTCCGGCCCCACTCCACACAAGGTCTTAGGCCCCGGCATGGACGGGAGAGGAATCCCGAGATGGCCCCTAGCAACTCGCATGGGGACTCACCTCTCCTGAGGCCACCAGAGCGGGTCCCTGTGGTCCCCGTCGTAACTCAAGAAGACCTGCCGCAAGTCGAGAAAATCCAGTAGGTTCTCCCCTCCAGGCGAGAAGAGGCCCATTTCCGCTGAGGCGTCTCGAGACTGATCACACCTCACCTCTGGAACTTCGAAAGGGTCCTTCACACCCTTGGTGCAAATCAAGAAGTTCCCCGACATACCCGTCTCCACTCGAGCGGAAACACGAGGGTCCCGCCCACATTCAGAGGAGGCCCGTTTCCGCCTCGTAGCTGGAGATGAGGGATCCTTTCCCTGCTTCGTCGGGAAAGATTTCCCGGCGTTCCCGTCGCATTTCTAGAGGAGGCCCTCTCAACAAGAACGGCGAGAGGAACTCCAGGGTCGTGCCACCATTCCAAGAGTCCACCAGATGTCTCAGTCCATTCCAGAGGAACCACTTTTCCTTCACCGGCTCGTCTTTCACGCCGAGGATCGACTCACACCAAGGTGGCACGTGGCACAGCCCTGAGGGAAAGCCTCGTGGGAAAGCCTCGAGGGAAAGCCGCAGATCACTAGATCCACGTGACAGGAAGCGTGACACTACTGCTGCAGCTCGGGAGGAAAGCGCACGTGCATGCCCCCACTCGAGACGAGGCCTGAGTCCCCTGGGGAGACTCAGAAGCCCCCCAAGATCCATGGCAACACTGGAGAGGAATCCTCAGGTTCCGGCCCCAATCCACACAGGGAATGAGGCCCCGGCATGGACGGGAGAGGAATCTCGAGAGGTCCCCTAGCACCTCGCATGGGGACTGGCCATTCCTGAGGCCACCAGAGCGGGTCCCTGAGGTGCCCGTCGTAACTCGAGAAGACCTGCCGCAACTCGAGAAAATCCAGGAGGTTCTCCCCTCCAGGCGAGATGCGGCCCATTTCCACTGAGGCGTCTCGAGGCTGATCACACCTCACCTCGGAAACTTCGAAAGGGTACTTCACACCCTTGGTGCAAATCAAGAAGTTCCCCGACATACCCGTCTCCACTCGAGAGGAAACACGAGGGTCCCGCCCACATCCAGAGGAGCCCCGTTTCCGCCTCGTAGCTCGAGATGAGGGATCCTTTCCCTGCTTCTTCGGGAACGAGTTCCCGGCGTTCCCGTCGCATCTCAAGAGGAGGCCCTCTCAACAGGAACGGCGAGAGGAACTCCAGGGTCGTGCCACCATTCCAAGAGTCCCCCAGATGTCTCAGTCCATTCCAGAGGAACCTCTTTTCCCTTCACTGGCTCGTCTTTCACGCCGAGCATCGACTCACACCAAGGTGGCACGTGGCACAGCCTGTGGGAAAGCCACGTGGGAAAGCCTCGAGCGAAAGCCTCGAGGGAAAGCCACAGATCCCTTGATCCACATGAAAGAAAGCGTGACACTACTGCTGCAGCTCGGGAGGAAAGGGAACGTGCATGCCCCCACTCGAGACGAGGCCTGAATCCCCTGGGGAGACTCAGAAGCACCCGAAGATCCATGGCAACACTGGATAGGAATCCTCATGTTCCGGCCCCGACTACACACAATGTTTTAGGCCCCGGCATGGACGGGAGAGGAATCCCGAGATGGCCCCTAGCAACTCGCATGGGGACTGGCCTCTCCTGAGGCCACCAGAGCGGGTCCCTGTGGTCCCTGTCGTAACTCGAGAAGACCTGCCGCAACTCGAAAAAATCCAAGAGGTTCTCCCCTCCAGGCGAGATGAGGCCCATTTCCGCTGAGGCGTCTCGAGGCTGATCACACCTCCCCTCTTGAACTTCGAAAGGGTCCTTCACACCCTTGGTGCAAATCAAGAAGTTCCCCGACATAACCATCTCCACTCGAGAGGAAACACGAGGGTCCCGCCCACATCCAGAGGAGCCCCGTTTCCGCCTCGTAGCTCGAGATGAGGGATCCTTTCCCTGCTTCGTCGGGAAAGAGTTCCCGGCCTTCCCGTCGCATCTCAAGAGGAGGCCCTCTCAGGAGGATCGACGAGAGGAACTCCAGGTTCCTGCCACCATTCCAAGAGTCCCCCAGATGTCTCAGTCCATTCCAGAGGAACCTCTTTTCCCTTCACCGGCTCGTCTTTCACGCCGAGGATCGACTCACACCAAGGTGGCACGTGGCACAGCCCTGTGGGAAAGCCTCGTGGGAAAGCCTCGAGGGACAGCCTCGTGGGAAAGCCACAGATCCCTTGATCCACGGGACAGGAAGCGTGACACTACTGCTGCAGCTCGGGAGGAAAGCGCACGTGCATGCCCCCACTCGAGACGAGGCCTGACTCCCCTGGGGAGACTCAGAAGCACCCCAAGATCCATGGCAACACTGGAGAGGAATCCTCAGGTTCCGGCCCCGACTCCACACAAGGACTGAGGCCCCGGCATGGACGGGAGAGGAATCCCGAGAGGTCCCCTAGCAACTCGCATGGGGACTGGCCTTTCCTGAGGCCACCAGAGCGGGTCCCTGAGGTCCCCGTCGTAACTCGAGAAGACCTGCCGCAACTCGAGAAAATCCAGGAGGTTCTCCCCTCCAGGCGAGATGAGGCCCATTTCCGCTGAGGCGTCTCGAGGCTGATCACACCTCACCTCTGGAACTTCGAAAGGGTCCTTCACACCCTTGGTGCAAATCCAGAAGTTCCCCGACCTAGCCGTCTCCACTCGAGAGGATTCACGAGGGTCCCGCCCACATCCAGAGGAGCCCCGTTTCCACCTCGTAGCTCGAGATGAGGGATCCTTTCCCTGCTTCGTCGGGAAAGAGTTCCCGGCGTTCCCGTCGCATCTCAAGAGGAGGCCCTCTCAACAGGAACGGCGAGAGGAACTCCAGGGTCGTGCCACCATTCCAAGAGTCCCCCAGATGTCTCAGTCCATTCCAGAGGAACCTCTTTTCCCTTCACCGGCTCGTCTTTCACGCCGAGGATCGACTCACACCAAGGTGGCACGTGGCACAGCCCTGTGGGAAAGCCTCGTGGGAAAGCCTCGAGGGACAGCCTCGAGGGAAAGCCACAGATCCCTTGATCCACGTGACAGGAAGCGTGACACTACTGCTGCAGCTCGGGAGGAAAGCGCACGTGCATGCCCCCACTCGAGACGAGGCCTGACTCCCCTGGGGAGACTCAGAAGCACCCCAAGATCCATGGCAACACTGGAGAGGAATCCTCAGGTTCCGGCCCCGACTCCACACAAGGACTGAGGCCCCGGCATGGACGGGAGAGGAATCCCGAGAGGTCCCCTAGCAACTCGCATGGGGACTGGCCTTTCCTGAGGCCACCAGAGCGGGTCCCTGAGGTCCCCGTCGTAACTCGAGAAGACCTGCCGCAACTCGAGAAAATCCAGGAGGTTCTCCCCTCCAGGCGAGATGAGGCCCATTTGCGCTGAGGCGTCTCGAGGCTGATCACACCTCACCTCTGGAACTTCGAAAGGGTCCTTCACACCCTTGGTGCAAATCCAGAAGTTCCCCGACCTAGCCGTCTCCACTCGAGAGGAATCACGAGGGTCCCGCCCACATCCAGAGGAGCCCCGTTTCCGCCTCGTAGCTCGAGATGAGGGATCCTTTCCCTGCTTCGTCGGGAAAGAGTTCCCGGCGTTCCCGTCGCATCTCAAGAAGAGGCCCTCTCAACAGGAACGGCGAGAGGAACTCCAGGGTCGTGCCACCATTCCAAGAGTCCCCCAGATGTCTCAGTCCATTCCAGAGGAACCTCTTTTCCCTTCACCGGCTCGTCTTTCACGCCGAGGATCGACTCACACCAAGGTGGCACGTGGCACAGCCCTGTGGGAAAGCCTCGTGGGAAAGCCTCGAGGGACAGCCTCGAGGGAAAGCCACAGATCCCTTGATCCACGGGACAGGAAGCGTGACACTACTGCTGCAGCTCGGGAGGAAAGCGCACGTGCATGCCCCCACTCGAGACGAGGCCTGACTCCCCTGGGGAGACTCAGAAGCACCCCAAGATCCATGGCAACACTGGAGAGGAATCCTCAGGTTCCGGCCCCGACTCCACACAAGGACTGAGGCCCCGGCATGGACGGGAGAGGAATCCCGAGAGGTCCCCTAGCAACTCGCATGGGGACTGGCCTTTCCTGAGGCCACCAGAGCGGGTCCCTGAGGTCCCCGTCGTAACTCGAGAAGACCTGCCGCAAGTGGAGAAAATCCAGGCGGTTCTCCCCTCCAGGCGAGATGAGGCCCATTTCCGCTGAGGCGTCTCGAGGCTGATCACACCTCACCTCTGGAACTTCGAAAGGGTCCTTCACACCCTTGGTGCAAATCCAGAAGTTCCCCGACCTAGCCGTCTCCACTCGAGAGGAATCACGAGGGTCCCGCCCACATCCAGAGGAGCCCCGTTTCCGCCTCGTAGCTCGAGATGAGGGATCCTTTCCCTGCTTCGTCGGGAAAGAGTTCCCGGCGTTCCCGTCGCATCTCAAGAGGAGGCCCTCTCAACAGGAACGGCGAGAGGAACTCCAGGGTCGTGCCACCATTCCAAGAGTCCCCCAGATGTCTCAGTCCATTCCAGAGGAACCTCTTTTCCCTTCACCGGCTCGTCTTTCACGCCGAGGATCGACTCACACCAAGGTGGCACGTGGCACAGCCCTGTGGGAAAGCCTCGTGGGAAAGCCTCGAGGGACAGCCTCGAGGGAAAGCCACAGATCCCTTGATCCACGTGACAGGAAGCGTGACACTACTGCTGCAGCTCGGGAGGAAAGCGCACGTGCATGCCCCCACTCGAGACGAGGCCTGACTCCCCTGGGGAGACTCAGAAGCACCCCAAGATCCATGGCAACACTGGAGAGGAATCCTCAGGTTCCGGCCCCGACTCCACACAAGGACTGAGGCCCCGGCATGGACGGGAGAGGAATCCCGAGAGGTCCCCTAGCAACTCGCATGGGGACTGGCCTTTCCTGAGGCCACCAGAGCGGGTCCCTGAGGTCCCCGTCGTAACTCGAGAAGACCTGCCGCAACTGGAGAAAATCCAGGCGGTTCTCCCCTCCAGGCGAGATGAGGCCCATTTCCGCTGAGGCGTCTCGAGGCTGATCACACCTCACCTCTGGAACTTCGAAAGGGTCCTTCACACCCTTGGTGCAAATCCAGAAGTTCCCCGACCTAGCCGTCTCCACTCGAGAGGAATCACGAGGGTCCCGCCCACATCCAGAGGAGCCCCGTTTCCGCCTCGTAGCTCGAGATGAGGGATCCTTTCCCTGCTTCGTCGGGAAAGAGTTCCCGGCGTTCCCGTCGCATCTCAAGAGGAGGCCCTCTCAACAGGAACGGCGAGAGGAACTCCAGCGTCGTGCCACCATTCCAAGAGTCCCCCAGATGTCTCAGTCCATTCCAGAGGAACCTCTTTTCCCTTCACCGGCTCGTCTTTCACGCCGAGGATCGACTCACACCAAGGTGGCACGTGGCACAGCCCTGTGGGAAAGCCTCGTGGGAAAGCCTCGAGGGACAGCCTCGAGGGAAAGCCACAGATCCCTTGATCCACGGGACAGGAAGCGTGACACTACTGCTGCAGCTCGGGAGGAAAGCGCACGTGCATGCCCCCACTCGAGACGAGGCCTGACTCCCCTGGGGAGACTCAGAAGCACCCCAAGATCCATGGCAACACTGGAGAGGAATCCTCAGGTTCCGGCCCCGACTCCACACAAGGACTGAGGCCCCGGCATGGACGGGAGAGGAATCCCGAGAGGTCCCCTAGCAACTCGCATGGGGACTGGCCTTTCCTGAGGCCACCAGAGCGGGTCCCTGAGGTCCCCGTCGTAACTCGAGAAGACCTGCCGCAACTCGAGAAAATCCAGGAGGTTCTCCCCTCCAGGCGAGATGACGCCCATTTCCGCTGAGGCGTCTCGAGGCTGATCACACCTCACCTCTGGAACTTCGAAAGGGTCCTTCACACCCTTGGTGCAAATCCAGAAGTTCCCCGACCTAGCCGTCTCCACTCGAGAGGAATCACGAGGGTCCCGCCCACATCCAGAGGAGCCCCGTTTCCGCCTCGTAGCTCGAGATGAGGGATCCTTTCCCTGCTTCGTCGGGAAAGAGTTCCCGGCGTTCCCGTCGCATCTCAAGAGGAGGCCCTCTCAACAGGAACGGCGAGAGGAACTCCAGGGTCGTGCCACCATTCCAAGATTCCCCCAGATGTCTCAGTCCATTCCAGAGGAACCTCTTTTCCCTTCACCGGCTCGTCTTTCACGCCGAGGATCGACTCACACCAAGGTGGCACGTGGCACAGCCCTGTGGGAAAGCCTCGTGGGAAAGCCTCGAGGGACAGCCTCGAGGGAAAGCCACAGATCCCTTGATCCACGTGACAGGAAGCGTGACACTACTGCTGCAGCTCGGGAGGAAAGCGCACGTGCATGCCCCCACTCGAGACGAGGCCTGACTCCCCTGGGGAGACTCAGAAGCACCCCAAGATCCATGGCAACACTGGAGAGGAATCCTCAGGTTCCGGCCCCGACTCCACACAAGGACTGAGGCCCCGGCATGGACGGGAGAGGAATCCCGAGAGGTCCCCTAGCAACACGCATGGGGACTGGCCTTTCCTGAGGCCACCAGAGCGGGTCCCTGAGGTCCCCGTCGTAACTCGAGAAGACCTGCCGCAACTCGAGAAAATCCAGGAGGTTCTCCCCTCCAGGCGAGATGAGGCCCATTTCCGCTGAGGCGTCTCGAGGCTGATCACAACTCACCTCTGGAACTTCGAAAGGGTCCTTCACACCCTTGGTGCAAATCCAGAAGTTCCCCGACTTACCCGTCTCCACTCGAGAGGAATCACGAGGGTCCCGCCCACATCCAGAGGAGCCCCGTTTCCGCCTCGTAGCTCGAGATGAGGGATCCTTTCCCTCCTTCGTCGGGAAAGAGTTCCTGGCGTTCCCGTCGCATCTCAAGAGGAGGCCCTCTCAACAGGAACGGCGAGAAGAACTCCAGGGTCGTGCCACCATTCCAAGAGTCCCCCAGATGTCTCAGTCCATTCCAGAGGAACCTCTTTTCCCTTCACCGGCTCGTCTTTCACGCCGAGGATGGACTCACACCAAGGTGGCACGTGGCACAGCCCTGTGGGAAAGCCTCGTGGGAAAGCCTCGAGGGACAGCCTCGAGGGAAAGCCACAGATCCCTTGATCCACGTGACAGGAAGCGTGACACTACTGCTGCAGCTCGGGAGGAAAGCGCACGTGCATGCCCCCACTCGAGACGAGGCCTGACTCCCCTGGGGAGACTCAGAAGCACCCCAAGATCCATGGCAACACTGGAGAGGAATCCTCAGGTTCCGGCCCCGACTCCACACAAGGACTGAGGCCCCGGCATGGACGGGAGAGGAATCCCGAGAGGTCCCCTAGCAACTCGCATGGGTACTGGTCTTTCCTGAGGCCACCAGAGCGGGTCCCTGTGGGCCCCGTCGTAACTCGAGAAAACCTGCCGCAACTCGAGAAAATCCAGGAGGTTCTCCCCTCCAGGCAAGATGAGGCCCATTTCCGCTGAGGCGTCTCGAGGCTGATCACACCTCACCTCTGGAACTTCGAAAGGGTCCTTCACACCCTTGGTGCAAATCCAGAAGTTCCCCGACCTAGCCGTCTCCACTCGAGAGGAATCACGAGGGTCCCGCCCACATCCAGAGGAGCCCCGTTTCCGCCTCGTAGCTCGAGATGAGGGATCCTTTCCCTGCTTCGTCGGGAAAGAGTTCCCGGCGTTCCCGTCGCATCTCAAGAGGAGGCCCTCTCAACAGGAACGGCGAGAGGAACTCCAGGGTCGTGCCACCATTCCAAGAGTCCCCCAGATGTCTCAGTCCATTCCAGAGGAACCTCTTTTCCCTTCACCGGCTCGTCTTTCACGCCGAGGATCGACTCACACCAAGGTGGCACGTGGCACAGCCCTGTGGGAAAGCCTCGTGGGAAAGCCTCGAGGGACAGCCTCGAGGGAAAGCCACAGATCCCTTGATCCACGTGACAGGAAGCGTGACACTACTGCTGCAGCTCGGGAGGAAAGCGCACGTGCATGCCCCCACTCGAGACGAGGCCTGACTCCCCTGGGGAGACTCAGAAGCACCCCAAGATCCATGGCAACACTGGAGAGGAATCCTCAGGTTCCGGCCCCGACTCCACACAAGGACTGAGGCCCCGGCATGGACGGGAGAGGAATCCCGAGAGGTCCCCTAGCAACTCGCATGGGGACTGGCCTTTCCTGAGGCCACCAGAGCGGGTCCCTGAGGTCCCCGTCGTAACTCGAGAAGACCTGCCGCAACTCGAGAAAATCCAGGAGGTTCTCCCCTCCAGGCGAGATGAGGCCCATTTGCGCTGAGGCGTCTCGACGCTGATCACACCTCACCTCTGGAACTTCGAAAGGGTCCTTCACACCCTTGGTGCAAATCCAGAAGTTCCCCGACCTAGCCGTCTCCACTCGAGAGGAATCACGAGGGTCCCGCCCACATCCAGAGGAGCCCCGTTTCCGCCTCGTAGCTCGAGATGAGGGATCCTTTCCCTGCTTCGTCGGGAAAGAGTTCCCGGCGTTCCCGTCGCATCTCAAGAAGAGGCCCTCTCAACAGGAACGGCGAGAGGAACTCCAGGGTCGTGCCACCATTCCAAGAGTCCCCCAGATGTCTCAGTCCATTCCAGAGGAACCTCTTTTCCCTTCACCGGCTCGTCTTTCACGCCGAGGATCGACTCACACCAAGGTGGCACGTGGCACAGCCCTGTGGGAAAGCCTCGTGGGAAAGCCTCGAGGGACAGCCTCGAGGGAAAGCCACAGATCCCTTGATCCACGTGACAGGAAGCGTGACACTACTGCTGCAGCTCGGGAGGAAAGCGCACGTGCATGCCCCCACTCGAGACGAGGCCTGACTCCCCTGGGGAGACTCAGAAGCACCCCAAGATCCATGGCAACACTGGAGAGGAATCCTCAGGTTCCGCCCCCGACTCCACACAAGGACTGAGGCCCCGGCATGGACGGGAGAGGAATCCCGAGAGGTCCCCTAGCAACTCGCATGGGGACTGGCCTTTCCTGAGGCCACCAGAGCGGGTCCCTGAGGTCCCCGTCGTAACTCGAGAAGACCTGCCGCAAGTGGAGAAAATCCAGGCGGTTCTCCCCTCCAGGCGAGATGAGGCCCATTTCCGCTGAGGCGTCTCGAGGCTGATCACACCTCACCTCTGGAACTTCGAAAGGGTCCTTCACACCCTTGGTGCAAATCCAGAAGTTCCCCGACCTAGCCGTCTCCACTCGAGAGGAATCACGAGGGTCCCGCCCACATCCAGAGGAGCCCCGTTTCCGCCTCGTAGCTCGAGATGAGGGATCCTTTCCCTGCTTCGTCGGGAAAGAGTTCCCGGCGTTCCCGTCGCATCTCAAGAGGAGGCCCTCTCAACAGGAACGGCGAGAGGAACTCCAGGGTCGTGCCACCATTCCAAGAGTCCCCCAGATGTCTCAGTCCATTCCAGAGGAACCTCTTTTCCCTACACCGGCTCGTCTTTCACGCCGAGGATCGACTCACACCAAGGTGGCACGTGGCACAGCCCTGTGGGAAAGCCTCGTGGGAAAGCCTCGAGGGACAGCCTCGAGGGAAAGCCACAGATCCCTTGATCCACGTGACAGGAAGCGTGACACTACTGCTGCAGCTCGGGAGGAAAGCGCACGTGCATGCCCCCACTCGAGACGAGGCCTGACTCCCCTGGGGAGACTCAGAAGCACCCCAAGATCCATGGCAACACTGGAGAGGAATCCTCAGGTTCCGGCCCCGACTCCACACAAGGACTGAGGCCCCGGCATGGACGGGAGAGGAATCCCGAGAGGTCCCCTAGCAACTCGCATGGGGACTGGCCTTTCCTGAGGCCACCAGAGCGGGTCCCTGAGGTCCCCGTCGTAACTCGAGAAGACCTGCCGCAACTCGAGAAAATCCAGGAGGTTCTCCCCTCCAGGCGAGATGAGGCCCATTTGCGCAGAGGCGTCTCGACGCTGATCACACCTCACCTCTGGAACTTCGAAAGGGTCCTTCACACCCTTGGTGCAAATCCAGAAGTTCCCCGACCTAGCCGTCTCCACTCGAGAGGAATCACGAGGGTCCCGCCCACATCCAGAGGAGCCCCGTTTCCGCCTCGTAGCTCGAGATGAGGGATCCTTTCCCTGCTTCGTCGGGAAAGAGTTCCCGGCGTTCCCGTCGCATCTCAAGAAGAGGCCCTCTCAACAGGAACGGCGAGAGGAACTCCAGGGTCGTGCCACCATTCCAAGAGTCCCCCAGATGTCTCAGTCCATTCCAGAGGAACCTCTTTTCCCTTCACCGGCTCGTCTTTCACGCCGAGGATCGACTCACACCAAGGTGGCACGTGGCACAGCCCTGTGGGAAAGCCTCGTGGGAAAGCCTCGAGGGACAGCCTCGAGGGAAAGCCACAGATCCCTTGATCCACGTGACAGGAAGCGTGACACTACTGCTGCAGCTCGGGAGGAAAGCGCACGTGCATGCCCCCACTCGAGACGAGGCCTGACTCCCCTGGGGAGACTCAGAAGCACCCCAAGATCCATGGCAACACTGGAGAGGAATCCTCAGGTTCCGGCCCCGACTCCACACAAGGACTGAGGCCCCGGCATGGACGGGAGAGGAATCCCGAGAGGTCCCCTAGCAACTCGCATGGGGACTGGCCTTTCCTGAGGCCACCAGAGCGGGTCCCTGAGGTCCCCGTCGTAACTCGAGAAGACCTGCCGCAACTGGAGAAAATCCAGGCGGTTCTCCCCTCCAGGCGAGATGAGGCCCATTTCCGCTGAGGCGTCTCGAGGCTGATCACACCTCACCTCTGGAACTTCGAAAGGGTCCTTCACACCCTTGGTGCAAATCCAGAAGTTCCCCGACCTAGCCGTCTCCACTCGAGAGGAATCACGAGGGTCCCGCCCACATCCAGAGGAGCCCCGTTTCCGCCTCGTAGCTCGAGATGAGGGATCCTTTCCCTGCTTCGTCGGGAAAGAGTTCCCGGCGTTCCCGTCGCATCTCAAGAGGAGGCCCTCTCAACAGGAACGGCGAGAGGAACTCCAGGGTCGTGCCACCATTCCAAGAGTCCCCCAGATGTCTCAGTCCATTCCAGAGGAACCTCTTTTCCCTAAACCGGCTCGTCTTTCACGCCGAGGATCGACTCACACCAAGGTGGCACGTGGCACAGCCCTGTGGGAAAGCCTCGTGGGAAAGCCTCGAGGGACAGCCTCGAGGGAAAGCCACAGATCCCTTGATCCACGTGACAGGAAGCGTGACACTACTGCTGCAGCTCGGGAGGAAAGCGCACGTGCATGCCCCCACTCGAGACGAGGCCTGACTCCCCTGGGGAGACTCAGAAGCACCCCAAGATCCATGGCAACACTGGAGAGGAATCCTCAGGTTCCGGCCCCGACTCCACACAAGGACTGAGGCCCCGGCATGGACGGGAGAGGAATCCCGAGAGGTCCCCTAGCAACTCGCATGGGGACTGGCCTTTCCTGAGGCCACCAGAGCGGGTCCCTGAGGTCCCCGTCGTAACTCGAGAAGACCTGCCGCAACTCGAGAAAATCCAGGAGGTTCTCCCCTCCAGGCGAGATGAGGCCCATTTGCGCAGAGGCGTCTCGACGCTGATCACACCTCACCTCTGGAACTTCGAAAGGGTCCTTCACACCCTTGGTGCAAATCCAGAAGTTCCCCGACCTAGCCGTCTCCACTCGAGAGGAATCACGAGGGTCCCGCCCACATCCAGAGGAGCCCCGTTTCCGCCTCGTAGCTCGAGATGAGGGATCCTTTCCCTGCTTCGTCGGGAAAGAGTTCCCGGCGTTCCCGTCGCATCTCAAGAAGAGGCCCTCTCAACAGGAACGGCGAGAGGAACTCCAGGGTCGTGCCACCATTCCAAGAGTCCCCCAGATGTCTCAGTCCATTCCAGAGGAACCTCTTTTCCCTTCACCGGCTCGTCTTTCACGCCGAGGATCGACTCACACCAAGGTGGCACGTGGCACAGCCCTGTGGGAAAGCCTCGTGGGAAAGCCTCGAGGGACAGCCTCGAGGGAAAGCCACAGATCCCTTGATCCACGTGACAGGAAGCGTGACACTACTGCTGCAGCTCGGGAGGAAAGCGCACGAAAATGCCCCCACTCGAGACGAGGCCTGACTCCCCTGGGGAGACTCAGAAGCACCCCAAGATCCATGGCAACACTGGAGAGGAATCCTCAGGTTCCGGCCCCGACTCCACACAAGGACTGAGGCCCCGGCATGGACGGGAGAGGAATCCCAAGAGGTCCCCTAGCAACTCGCATGGGGACTGGCCTTTCCTGAGGCCACCAGAGCGGGTCCCTGAGGTCCCCGTCGTAACTCGAGAAGACCTGCCGCAACTGGAGAAAATCCAGGCGGTTCTCCCCTCCAGGCGAGATGAGGCCCATTTCCGCTGAGGCGTCTCGAGGCTGATCACACCTCACCTCTGGAACTTCGAAAGGGTCCTTCACACCCTTGGTGCAAATCCAGAAGTTCCCCGACCTAGCCGTCTCCACTCGAGAGGAATCACGACGGTCCCGCCCACATCCAGAGGAGCCCCGTTTCCGCCTCGTAGCTCGAGATGAGGGATCCTTTCCCTGCTTCGTCGGGAAAGAGTTCCCGGCGTTCCCGTCGCATCTCAAGAGGAGGCCCTCTCAACAGGAACGGCGAGAGGAACTCCAGGGTCGTGCCACCATTCGAAGAGTCCCCCAGATGTCTCAGTCCATTCCAGAGGAACCTCTTTTCCCTTCACCGGCTCGTCTTTCACGCCGAGGATCGACTCACACCAAGGTGGCACGTGGCACAGCCCTGTGGGAAAGCCTCGTGGGAAAGCCTCGAGGGACAGCCTCGAGGGAAAGCCACAGATCCCTTGATCCACGTGACAGGAAGCGTGACACTACTGCTGCAGCTCGGGAGGAAAGCGCACGTGCATGCCCCCACTCGAGACGAGGCCTGACTCCCCTGGGGAGACTCAGAAGCACCCCAAGATCCATGGCAACACTGGAGAGGAATCCTCAGGTTCCGGCCCCGACTCCACACAAGGACTGAGGCCCCGGCATGGACGGGAGAGGAATCCCGAGAGGTCCCCTAGCAACTCGCATGGGGACTGGCCTTTCCTGAGGCCAACAGAGCGGGTCCCTGAGGTCCCCGTCGTAACTCGAGAAGACCTGCCGCAACTCGAGGAAATCCAGGAGGTTCTCCCCTCCAGGCGAGATGAGGCCCATTTCCGCTGAGGCGTCTCGAGGCTGATCACACCTCACCTCTGGAACTTCGAAAGGGTCCTTCACACCCTTGGTGCAAATCCAGAAGTTCCCGACCTAGCCGTCTCCACTCGAGAGGAATCACGAGGGTCCCGCCCACATCCAGAGGAGCCCCGTTTCCGCCTCGTAGCTCGAGATGAGGGATCCTTTCCCTGCTTCGTCGGGAAAGAGTTCCCGGCGTTCCCGTCACATCTCAAGAGGAGGCCCTCTCAACAGGAACGGCGAGAGGAACTCCAGGGTCGTGCCATCATTCCAAGAGTCCCCCAGATGTCTCAGTCCATTCCAGAGGAACCTCTTTTCCCTTCACCGGCTCGTCTTTCACGCCGAGGATCGACTCACACCAAGGTGGCACGTGGAACAGCCCTGTGGGAAAGCCTCGTGGGAAAGCCTCGAGGGACAGCCTCGAGGGAAAGCCACAGATCCCTTGATCCACGTGACAGGAAGCGTGACACTACTGCTGCAGCTCGGGAGGAAAGCGCACGTGCATGCCCCCACTCGAGACGAGGCCTGACTCCCCTGGGGAGACTCAGAAGCACCCCAAGATCCATGGCAACACTGGAGAGGAATCCTCAGGTTCCGGCCCCGACTCCACACAAGGACTGAGGCCCCGGCATGGACGGGAGAGGAATCCCGAGAGGTCCCCTAGCAACTCGCATGGGGACTGGCCTTTCCTGAGGCCACCAGAGCGGGTCCCTGAGGTCCCCGTCGTAACTCGAGAAGACCTGCCGCAACTGGAGAAAATCCAGGCGGTTCTCCCCTCCAGGCGAGATGAGGCCCATTTCCGCTGAGGCGTCTCGAGACTGATCACACCTCACCTCTGGAACTTCGAAAGGGTCCTTCACACCCTTGGTGCAAATCCAGAAGTTCCCCGACCTAGCCGTCTCCACTCGAGAGGAATCACGAGGGTCCCGCCCACATCCAGAGGAGCCCCGTTTCCGCCTCGTAGCTCGAGATGAGGGATCCTTTCCCTGCTTCGTCGGGAAAGAGTTCCCAGCATTCCCGTCGCATCTCAAGAGGAGGCCCTCTCAACAGGAACGGCGAGAGGAACTCCAGGGTCGTGCCACCATTGCAAGAGTCCCCCAGATGTCTCAGTCCCTTCCAGAGGAACCTCTTTTCCCTTCACCGGCTCGTCTTTCACGCCGAGGATCGACTCACACCAAAGTGGCACGTGGCACAGCCCTGTGGGAAAGCCTCGTGGGAAAGCCTCGAGGGACAGCCTCGAGGGAAAGCCACAGATCCCTTGATCCACGTGACAGGAAGCGTGACACTACTGCTGCAGCTCGGGAGGAAAGCGCACGTGCATGCCCCCACTCGAGACGAGGCCTGACTCCCCTGGGGAGACTCAGAAGCACCCCAAGATCCATGGCAACACTGGAGAGGAATCCTCAGGTTCCGGCCCCGACTCCACACAAGGACTGAGGCCCCGGCATGGACGGGAGAGGAATCCCGAGAGGTCCCCTAGCAACTCGCATGGGGACTGGCCTTTCCTGAGGCCACCAGAGCGGGTCCCTGAGGTCCCCGTCGTAACTCGAGAAGACCTGCCGCAACTCGAGAAAATCCAGGAGGTTCTCCCCTCCAGGCGAGATGAGGCCCATTTCCGCTGAGGCGTCTCGAGGCTGATCACACCTCACCTCTGGAACTTCGAAAGGGTCCTTCACACACTTGGTGCAAATCCAGAAGTTCCCCGACATACCCGTCTCCACTCGAGAGGAATCACGAGGGTCCCGCCCACATCCAGAGGAGCCCCGTTTCCGCCTCGTAGCTCGAGATGAGGGATCCTTTCCCTGCTTCGTCGGGAAAGAGTTCCCGGCGTTCCCGTCGCATCTCAAGAGGAGGCCCTCTCAACAGGAACGGCGAGAGGAACTCCAGGGTCGTGCCACCATTCCAAGAGTCCCCCAGATGTCTCAGTCCATTCCAGAGGAACCTCTTTTCCCTTCACCGTCTGCTTTCACGCCGAGGATTGACTCACACCAAGGTGGCTCATGGTATAGCCCTGTGGGAAAGCCTCGTGGGAAAGCCTCGAGGGAAAGCCGCAGATCACTAGATCCACGTGACAGGAAGCGTGACACTACTGCTGCAGCCCGGGAGGAAAGCGCACGTGCATGCCCCCACTCGAGACGAGGCCTGACTCCCCTGGGGAGACTCAGAAGCCCCCCAAGATCCATGGCAACACTGGAGAGGAATCCTCAGGTTCCGGCCCCAATCCACACAGGGAATGAGGCCCCGGCATGGACGGGAGAGGAATCTCAAGAGGTCCCCTAGCAACTCGCATGGGGACTGGCCTTTCCTGAGGCCACCAGACCGGGTCCCTGAGGTTCCCGTCGTAACTCGAGAAGACCTGCCGCAACTCGATAAAATCCAGGAGGTTCTCCCCTCCAGGCGAGATGCGGCCCATTTCCGCTGAGGCGTCTCGAGGCTGATCACACCTCACCTCTGAAACTTCGAAAGGGTCCTTCACACCCTTGGTGCAAATCAAGAAGCTCCCCGACATACCAGTCTCCACTCGAGAGGAAACACGAGGGTCCCGCCCACGTTCAGAGGAGCCCCGTTTCCGCCTCGTAGCTCGAGATGAGGGATCCTTTCCCTGCTTCGTCGGGAAAGAGTTCCCGGCGTTCCCGTCGCATCTCAAGAGGAGGCCCTCTCAACAGGAACGGCGAGAGGAACTCCAGGGTCGTGCCACCATTCCAAGAGTCCCCCAGATGTCTTAGTCCATTCCAGAGGAAACTCTTTTCCCTTCACCGGCTCGTCTTTCACGCCGAGGATCGACTCACACCAGGGTGGCACGTGGCACAGCTCTGTGGGAAAGCCTCGTGGGAAAGCCTCGAGCGAAAGCCTCGAGGGAAAGCCACAGATCCCTTGATCCACGTGACAGGAAGCGTGACACTACCGCTGCAGCTCGGGAGGAAAGCACACGTGTATGCCCCCACTCGAGACGAGGCCTGACTCCCTTGGGGAGACTCAGAAGCACCCCAAGATCCATGGCAACACTGGAGAGGAATCCTCAGGTTCCGGGCCCCACTCCACACAAGGACTGAGGCCCCGGCATGGACGGGAGAGGAAAGCCGAGAGGTCCCCTAGGAACTCGCATGGGGACTGGCCTTTCCTGAGGCCACCAGAGCGGGTCCCTGAGGTCCCCGTCGTAACTCGAGAAGACCTGCCGCAAATTGAGAAAATCCAGGAGGTTCTCCCCTCCAGGCGAGATGAGGCCCATTTCCGCTGAGGCGTCTCGAGGCTGATCACACCGCACCTCTGGAACTTCGAAAGGTTCTTTCACACCCTTGGTGCAAATCAAGAAGTTCGCCGACATACCCGTCTCCACTCGAGAGGAAACACGACGGTCCGGCCCACATCCAGAGGAGCCCCTTTTCTGCCTCGTAGCTCGAGATGAGGGATCCTTTCCCTGCTTCGTCACGAAAGAGTTCCCGGGGTTCCCGTCGCATCTCAAGAGGAGGCCCTCTCAACAGGAACGGCAAGAGGAACTCCAGGGTCGTGCCACCATTCCAAGAGTCCCCCAGTTGTCTCAGTCCATTACAGCGGAACCTCGTTTTCCTTCACTGGCTCGTCTTTCACGCTGAGGATCGACTCACACCAAGGTGGCAGGTGGCACTGCCCTGTGGGAAAGTCTCGTGGGAAAGCCTCAAGCGAAAGACTCGAGGGAAACCACAGAACCCTTGATCCATGTGACCGGAAGCGTGACACTGCTGCTGCAGCTCGGGAGGAAATCACACGTGCATGCCCCCAATCGAGACGAGGCCTGAGTCCCCTGGGGAGACTCAGAAGCACCCCAAGATCCATGGCAACACTGGAGAGGAATCCTCAGGTTCCGGCCCCGACTTCACACAAGGTCTTAGGCCCCGGCATGGACGGGAGAGGAATCCCGAGATGGCCCCTAGCAACTCGCATGGGGACTGGCCTTTCCTGAGGCCACCAGAGCGGGTCCCTGTGGTCCCCGTCGTAACTCAAGAAGACCTGCCCCAAGTCGAGAAAATCCAGGAGGTTCTCCCCTCCAGGCGAGATGAGGCCCATTTCCGCTGAGGCGTCTCGAGACTCATCAGACCTCACCTCTGGAACTTCGAAAGGGTCCTTCACACCCTTGGTGCAAATCAAGAAGTTCCCCGACATACCCGTCTCCACTCGAGAGGAAACACGAGGGTCCCGCCCACATCCAGAGGAGCCCCGTTTCCGCCTCGTAGCTCGAGATGAGGGATCCTTTCCCTGCTTCGTCGGAAAAGAGTTCCCGGCGTTCCCGTCGCATCTCAAGAGGAGGCCCTCTCAAGAGGATCGACGAGAGGAACTCCAGGGTCCTGCCACCATTCCAAGAGTCCCCCAGATGTCTCAGTCCATTCCAGAGGAACCACTTTTCCCTTCACCGGCTCGTCTTTCACGCCGAGGATCGACTCACACCAAGGTGGCACGTGGCACAGCCCTGTGGGAAAGCCTCGTGGGAAAGCCTCGAGGGAAAGCCGCAGATCACTTGATCCACGTGACAGGAAGCGTGACACTACTGCTGCATCTCGGCAGGAAAGCGCACGTGCATGCCCCCCTCGAGACGAGGCCTGAGTCCCCTGGGGAGACTCAGAAGCTCCCCAAGATCCATGGCGAAACTGGAGAGGAATCCTCAGGTTCCGGCCCCGACTCCACACAAGGACTGAGGCCCCGGCATGGACGGGAGAGGAATCTCGAGAGGTCCCCTAGCAACTCGCACGGGGACTGGCCTTTCCTGAGGCCACCAGAGCGGGTCCCTGAGGTGCCCGTCGTAACTCGAGAAGACCTGCCGCAACTCGAGAAAATCCAGGAGGTTCTCCCCTCCAGGCGAGATGCGGCCCATTTCCGCTGAGGCGTCTCGAGGCTGATCACACCTCACCTCTGAAACTTCGAAAGGGTCCTTAACACCCTTGGTGCAAATCAAGAAGCTCCCCGACATACCCGTCTCCACTCGAGAGGAAACACGAGGGTCCCGCCCACATCCAGAGGATCCCCGTTTCCGCCTCGTAGCTCGAGATGAGGGATCCTTTCCCTGCTTCTTCGGGAAAGAGTTCCCGGTGTTCCCATCGCATCTCAAGAGGAGGCCCTCTCAACAGGAATGGCGAGAGGAACTCCAGCGTCGTGCCACCATTCCAAGAGTCCCCCAGATGTCTCAGTCCATTCCAGAGGAACCTCTTTTCCCTTCACCGGCTCGTCTTTCACGCCGAGGATTGACTCACACCAAGGTGGCACGTGGCACAGCCCTGTGGGAAAGCCTCGTGGGAAAGCCTCGAGCGAAAGCCTCGAGGGAAAGCCACAGATCCCTTGATCCACGTGTCAGGAAGAGTGACACTACTGCTGCAGCTCGGGAAGAAAGCGCACGTGCATGCCCCCACTCGAGACGAGACCTGATTCCCCTGGGGAGACTCAGAAGCACCCCAAGATCCATGGCAACACTGGAGAGGAATCCTCAGGTTCCGGCACCGACTCCACACAAGGTTTTAGGCCCCGGCATGTACGCGAGAGGAATCCCGTGATGGCCCCTAGCAACTCGAATGTGGACTGGCCTTTCCTGAGGCCAACACAGCGGGTCCCTGTGGTCCCCGTCGTAACTCAAGAAGACCAGCCGCAACTCGAGAAAATCCAGGAGATTCTCCCCTCCAGGCGAGATGAGGCCCATTTCCGCTGAGGCGTCTCGAGGCTGATCACACCTCCCCTCTGGAACTTCGAAAGGGTCCTTCACACCCTTGGTGCAAATCAAGAAGTTCCCCGACATACCCGTCTCCACTCGAGAGGAAACACGAGGGTCCCGCCCACATCCAGAGGAGCCCCGTTTCCGCCTCGTAGCTCGAGATGAGGGATCCTTTCCCTGCTTCGTCGGGAAAGAGTTCCCGGCCTTCCCGTCGCATCTCAAGAGGAGGCCCTCTCAAGAGGATCGACGAGAGGAACTCCAGGGTCCTGCCACCATTCCAAGAGTCCCCCAGATGTCTCAGTCCTTTCCAGAGGAACCTCTTTTCCCTTCACCGGCTCGTCTTTCACGCCGAAGATCGACTCACACCAAGGTGGCACGTGGCACAGCCCTGTGGGAAAGCCTCGTGGGAAAGCCTCGAGGGAAAGTAGCAGATCACTTGATCCACGTGACAGGAAGCGTGACACTACTGCTGCAGCTCGGGAGGAAAGCGCACGTGCATGCCCCCACTCGAGACGAGGCCTGAGTCCCCTGGGGAAACTCAGGAGCACCCCAAGATCCATGGCAACACTGGAGAGGAATCCTCAGGTTCCGGGCCCGACTCCACACAAGGGCTGAGGCCCCGGCATGGACGGGAGAGGAATCTCGAGAAGTCCCCTAGCAACACGCATGGGGACTGGCCTTTCCTGAGGCCACCAGAGCGGGTCCCTGAGGTGCCCGTCGTAACTGGAGAAGACCTGCCGCAACTCGAGAAAATCCAGGAGGTTCTCCCCTCCAGGCGAGATGCGGCCCATTTCCGCTGAGGCGTCTCGAGGCTGATCACACCTCACCTCTGGAACTTCGAAAGGTTCTTTCACACCCTTGTTGCAAATCAAGAAGTTCGCCGACATACCGTCTCCACTCGAGAGGAAACACGAGGGTCCCGCCCACATCCAGAGGAGCCCCGTTTCCGCCTCGTCGCTCGAGATGAGGGATCCTTTCCCTGCTTCCTCGGGAAAGAGTTCCCGGCGTTCCCGTCGCATCTCAAGAGGAGGCCCTCTCAACAGGAACGGCGAGAGGAACTCCAGGGTCGTGCCACCATTCCAAGAGTCCCCCAGATGTCTCAGTCCATTCCAGAGGAACCTCTTTTCCATTCACCGGCTCGTCTTTCACGCCGAGGATCGAGTCACACCAAGGTGGCACGTGGCACAGCCCTGTGACAAAGCCTCGTGGGAAAGCCTCGAGCGAAAGCCTCGAGGGAAAGCCACAGATCCCTTGATCCACGTGACAGGAAGCATGACACTACTGTTGCAGCTCGGGAGGAAAGCGCACGTGCATGCCCCCACACGAGACGAGGCCTGAGTCCCCTGGGGAGACTCAGATGCACCCCAAGGTCCATGGCAACACTGGAGAGGAATCCTCAGGTTCCGGCCCCGACTCCACACAAGGACTGAGGCCCCGGCATGGACGGGAGATGAAACCCGAGAGGTCCCCTAGCAACTCGCATGGGGACTGGCCTCTCCTGAGGCCACCAGAGCGGGTCCCTGTGGTGCCCGTCGTAACTCGAGAAGACCTGCCGCAACTCGAGAAAATCCAGGAGGTTCTCCCCTCCAGGCGAGATGCGGCCCATTTCCGATGAGGCGTCTCGAGGCTTATCAGACCTCACCTCTGAAACTTCGAAAGGGTCCTTCACACCCTTGGTGCAAATCAAGAAGTTCCCCGACATACCCGTCTCCAACCGAGAGGAAACACGAGGGTCCCGCCCACATCCAGAGGAGCTCCGTTTCCGCCTCGTAGCTCGAGGTGAGGGATCCTTTCCCTGCTTCATCAGGAAAGAGTTCCCGGCGTTCCCGTCACATCTCAAGAGGAGGCCCTCTGAAATGGAACGGCGAGAGGAACTCCAGCGTCGTGCCACCATTCCAAGAGTCCCCCAGATGTCTCAGTCCATTCCAGAGGAACCTCTTTTCCCTTCACCGGCTCGTCTTTCACGCCAAGGATCGACTCACACCAAGGTGGCACGTGGCACAGCCCTGAGGGAAAGCCTCGTGGGAAAGCCTCGAGCGAAAGCCTCGAGGGAAAGCCACAGATCCCTTGATCCACGTGACAGGAAGCGTGACACTACTGCTGCAGCTCGGGAGGAAAGCGCACGTGCATGCCCCCACTCGAGACGAGGCCTGACTCCCCTGGGGAGACTCAGAAGCACCCCAAGATCCATGGCAACAATGGAGAGGAATCCTCAGGTTCTGGCCCCGACTCCACACAAGGTCTTAGGCCCCGGCATGGACGGGAGAGGAATCCCAAGGTGGCCCCTAGCAACTCGCATGGGGACTGGCCTCTCCTGAGGCCACCAGAGCGGGTCCCTGAGGTCTCCGTCGCAACTCGAGATGACCTGCCGCAACTTGATAAAATCCAGGAGGTTCTCCCCTCCAGGCGAGATGAGGCTCATTTCCGCTGAGGCGTCTCGAGGCTGATCACACCTCACCTCTGGAACTTCGAAAGGGTCCTTCACACCCTTGGTGCAAATCAAGAAGTTCCCCGAAATACCCGTCTCCACTCGAGCGGAAACACAAGGGTCCAGCCCACATCCAGAGGAGCCCCGTTTCCGCCTCGTCGCTCGAGATGAGGGATCCTTTCCCTGCTTCGTCGGGAAAGAGTTCCCGGCGTTCCCGTCGCATCTGAAGAGGAGGCCCTCTCAACAGGAACGGCGAGAGGAACTCCAGGGTCGTGCCACCATTCCAAGAGTCCCGCAGATGTCTCAGTCCATTCCAGAGAAACCTCTTTTCCCTTCATCGGCTCGTTTTTCACGCCGAGGTTCGACTCACACCAAGGTGGCCCATGGCACAGCCCTGTGGGAAAGCCTCGTGGCAAAGCCTCGAGGGAAAGCCACAGATCACTTGATCCACGTGACAGGAAGCGTGACACAACTGCTGCAGCTCGGGAGGAAAGCGCACGTGCATGCCCCCACTCGAGACGAGGCCTGACTCCCCTGGGGAGACTCAGAAGCACCCCAAGATCCATGGCAACACTGGAGAGGAATCCTCAGGTTCCGGGCCCGACTCCACACAAGGACTGAGGCCCCGGCATGGACGGGAGAGGAATCTCGAGAGGTCCCCTAGCAGGTCGCATGGGGACTGGCCTTTCCTGACGCCACCAGAGCGGGTCCCTGAGGTCGCCGTCGTAACTCGAGAAGACCTGCCGCAACTCGAGAAAATCCAGGAGGTTCTCCCCTCCAGGCGAGATGCGGCCCATTTCCGCTGAGGCGTCTCGAGGCTGATCACACCTCACCTCTGGAACTTCGAAAGGGTCCTTCACACCCTTGGTGCAAATCAAGAAGCTCCCCGACATACCCGTCTCCACTCGAGTGGAATCACGATTGTCCCGCCCACATCCAGAGGAGCCCAGTTTCCGCCTCGTAGCTCGAGATGAGGGATCCTTTCCCTGTTTCCTCGGGAAAGAGTTCCCGGCGTTCCCCTCGCTTCTTAAGAGGAGGCCCTCTCAACAGGACGGCGAGAGGAACTCGAGGGTCGTGCCACCATTCCAAGAGTCCCCCAGATGTCTCAGTCCATTCCAGCGGAACCTCTTTTCCCCTCACCGGCTCGTCTTTCACGCTGAGGATCGACTCACACCAAGGTTGCACGTGGCACAGACCTGTGGGAAAGCCTCGTCGGAAAGCCTCGAGGGAAAGCCGAAGATCACTTGATCCACGTGACAGGAAGCGTGACACTACTGCTGCAGCTCCGGAGGAAAGCGCGCGTGCATGCCCCCACTCGAGACGAGGCCTGACTCCCCTAGGGAGACTCAGAAGCACCCCAAGATCCATGGCTACACTGGAGAGGAATCCTCAGGTTCCGGCTCCGACTCCACACAAGGACTGAGGCCCAGGCATGGACGGGAGAGGAATCTCGATAGGTCCCCTTGCAACTCGCATGGGGACTGGCCTTTCCTGAGGCCACCAGAGCGGGTCCCTGAGGTGCCCGTCGTAACTCGAGAAGACCTGCCGCAACTCGAGAAAATCCAGGAGGTTCTCCCCTCCAGGCGAGATGAGGCCCATTTCCGCTGAGGCGTCTCGAGCCTGATCACACCTCACCTCTGAAACTTCGGAAGAGTCCTTCACACCCTTGGTGCAAATCAAGAAGTTCCCCGACATACCCGTCTTCACTCGAGAGGAAACACGAGGGTCCAGCCCACATCCAGAGGAGCCCCGTTTCCGCCTCGTAGCTCGAGATGAGGGATCCTTTCCCTGCTTCGTCGGGAAAGAGTTCTCGGCGTTCCCGTCGCATCTCAAGAGGAGGCCCTCTCAACAGGAACGGCGAGAGGAACTCCAGGGTCGTGCCACCATTCCAAGAGTCCCCCAGATGTCTCAGTCCATTCCAGAGGAACCTCTTTTCCCTTCACCGGCTCTTCTTTCACGCCGAGGATCGACTCACACCAAGGTGACACGTGGCACAGCCCTGTGGGAAAGACTCGTGGGAAAGCCTCGAGCGAAAGCCTCGAGGGAAAGCCACAGATCCCTTGATCCACGTGACAGGAAGCGTGACACTCCTGCTGGAGCTCGGGAGGAAAGCACACGTGCATACCCCCACTCGAGACGAGGCCTGACTCCCCTGGGGAGACTCAGAAGCACCCCAAGATCCATGGCAACACTGGAGAGGAATCCTCAGGTTCCGGGCCCGACTCCACACAAGTACTGAAGCCCCGGCATGGACGGGAGAGGAAACCCGAGAGGTCCCCCAGCAACTCGCATGGGGACTGGCCTCTCCTGAGGCCACCAGAGCAGGTCCTTGTGTGCCCGTCGTAACTCGAGAAGACCTGCCGCAACTCGAGAAAATCCTGGAGGTTCTCCCCTCCAGGCGAGATGCGGCCCATTTCCGATTAGGCGTCTCGAGGCTGATCACACCTCACCTCTGGAACTTCGAAAGGGTCCTTCACACCCTTGGTGCAAATCAAGAAGTTCCCCGACATACCCGTCTCCACTCGAGAGGAAACACGTGGTTCCCGCCCACATCCAGAGGAGCCCCGTTTCCACCTCGTAGCTCCAGATGAGGGATCCTTTCCCTGCTTCGTCGAGAAAGAGTTCCCGGCGTTCCCGTCGCATCTCAAGAGGAGGCCCTCTCAACAGGAACCGCGAGAGGAACTCCAGGGTAGTGCCAACATTCCAAGAGTCCCCCAGATGTCTCAGTCCATTCCAGAGGAACCTCTTTTCCCTTCATCGGTTCGTCTTTCACGCCGAGGATCGACTCACTCCAAGGTGGCACGTGGCACTGCCCTTTGGGAAAGCCTCGTGGGAAAGCCTCGAGGGACAGCCTTGAGGGAAAGCCGCAGATCCCTTTTTCCACGTGTCAGGAAGCGTGACACTACTGCTGCAGCTCGGGAGGAAACCGCTCGTGCATGCCCCACTGGAGACGAGGCCTGACTCCCCTGGGGAGACTCAGAAGCACCCCAAGATCCATGGCAACACTGAAGAGGAATCCTCAGGTTCCGGCCCCGACTCTACACAATGTCTTAGGCCCCGGCATGGACGGGAGAGGAATCCCGAGTTGGCCCCTAGCAACTCGCATGGGGACTGGCCTTTCCTGAGGCCACCAGAGCGGGTCCCTGAGGTCCCCGTCGTCACTCGATAAGACCTGCCGCAACTCGAGAAATCCAGGAGGTTCTCCCCTCCAGGTGAGATGAGGCCCATTTCCGCTGAGGCGTCTCGAGGATGATCACACCTCACCTCTGGAACTTCGAAAGGGTCCTTCACACCCTTGGTACAAATCAAGAAGTTCCCCGACATACCCATGTCCACTCGAGAGGAAACACGAGGGTCCCGCCCACATCCAGAGGAGCCCCGTTTCCACCTCGTGCTCGAGATGAGGGATCCTTTCCCTGCTTCGTCGGGAAAGAGTTCCCAGCATTCCCGTCGCATCTCAAGAAGAGGCCCTCTCAACAGGAACGGTGAGAGGAACTCCAGGGTCGTGCCACCATTCCAAGAGTCCCCCAGATGACTCAGTCCATTCCAGAGGAACCTCTTTTCCCTTCACCGGCTCGTCTTTCACGCCGAGGATCGACTCACACCAAGGTGGCACGTGGCACAGACCTGTGGGAAAGCCTCGAGGGAAAGCCTCGAGGGACAGCCTCGAGGGAAAGCCACAGATCCCTTGATCCACGTGACAGGAAGCGTGACACTAATGCTGCAGCTCGGGAGGAAAGCGCACGTGCATGCCCCCACTCGAGACGAGGCCTGACAACCCTGGGGAGACTCAGAAGCACCCCAAAATCCATGGCAACACTGGAGAGGAATCCTCAGGTTCCGGCCCCGACTCCACACAAGGTCTTAGGCCCCGGAATGGACGGGAGAGGAATCCCGAGATGGTCCGTAGCAATTCGCATGGGGTTTGGCCTCTCCTGAGGCCACCAGATCGGGACCCTGAAGTCCCCGTCGTAACTCGAGAAGACTCGCCACAACTCGAGAAAATCCAGGAGGTTCTCCCCTCCAGGCGAGATGAGGCCCATTTCCGCTGAGGCGTCTCGAGGCTGATCACACCTCACCTCTGGAACTTCGAAAGGGTCCTTCACACCCTTGGTGCAAATCAAGAAGTTCCCGGACATACCCTTCTCCACTCGAGAGGAAACACGAGGGTCCCGCCCACATCCAGAGGAGCCCCGTTTCCGCCTCTTAGCTCGAGATGTGGGATCCTTTCCCTGCTTCGTCGGGAAAGAGTTCCCTGCGTTCCCGTCGCATCTCAAGAGGAGGCCCTCTCAAGAGGATCGACGAGAGGAACTCCAGGGTCATGCCACCATTCCAAGAGTCCCCCAGATATCTCAGTCCATTCCAGAGGAAATTCTTTTCCCTTCACCGGCTCGTCTTTCATGCCGAGGATCGACTCAGGCAAGGTGGCACGTGGCACAGCACTGTGGGAAAGCCTCGTGGGAAAGCTTAGAGGGACAGCCTCGAGGGAAAGCCGCAGATCCCTTGATCCACGTGACAGGAAGCGTGACACTAATGCTGCAGCTCGGGAGGAAAGCGCACGTGCATGCCCCGACTCGAGACGAGGCCTGACTCCCCTGAGGAGACTTAGAAGCACCCCAAGCTCCATGGCAACACTGCAGAGGAATTCTCAGGTTCCGGCCGTGACTCCACACAAGGTCTTAGACCCCGGCATGGACGGGAGAGGAATCCCGAGAGGTCCCCTAGCAACTCGCATGGGGACTGGCCTTTCCTGAGGCCACCAGAGCGGTTCCCTGAGGTCGCCGTCGTAACTCGAGAAGACCTGCCGCAACTTGAGAAAATCCAGGAGGTTCTTTCCTTCAGGCGAGATGCGGCCCATTTCCGCTGAGGCGTCTCGAGGCTGATCACACCTCACCTCTGGAACTTCGAAAGGGTCCTTCACACCCTTGGTGCAAATCAAGAAGTTCCCCGACATACCCGTCTCCACTCGAGAGGAATCACGAGGGTCCCTCCCACATCCAGAGGAGCCCCGTTTCCGCCTCGTAGCTCGAGATGAAGGATACTTTCCCTGCTTCGTCGTGAAACAGTTCCCGGCGTTCCCGTCGCATCTCAAGAGGAGGCCCTCTCAACAGGAACGGCGAGAGAACTCCAGGGTCGTGCCTCCATTCCAAGAGTCCCCCAGATGTCTCAGTCCATTCCAGAGGAACCTCTTTTCCCTTCACCGGCTCGTCTTTCACGCCGAGGATCGACTCACACCAAGGTGGCACGTGGCACAGCCCTGTGGGAAAGCCTCGTGGGAAAGCCTCGAGGGACAGCCTCGAGGGAAAGCCGCATCTCCCTTGATCCACGTGACAGGAAGCTTGACACTGCTGCTGCAGCTCTGGAGGAAAGCGCACGTGCATGCCGCCACTCGAGACGAGGCCTGACTCCCCTGTGGAGACTTAGAAGCACCCCAAGATCCATGGCAACACTGGAGAGGAATCCTCAGGTTCCCGCCCCGACTCCACACATGGGCTGAGGCCCCGGCATGGACGGGAGAGGAATCCCGAGAGGTCACCTAGCAACTCGCATGGGGACTGGCCTTTCCTGACCACCAGAACGGGTCCCTGAGGTCCCCGTCGTAACTCGAGAAGACCTGCCGCAACTCGAGAAAATCCGGGAGGTTCTCCCCTCCAGGTGAGATGAGGCCCAATTCCGCTGAGGTGTCTCGAGGCTGATCACACCTCACCTCTGGAACTTCGAAAGGGTCCTTCACACCCTTGGTGCAAATCAAGAAGTTCCCGGACATACCCTTCTCCACTCGAGAGAAAACACGCGGGTCCCGCCCACATCCAGAGGAGCCCCGTTTCCGCCTCTTAGCTCGAGATGTGGGATCCTTTCCCTGCTTCGTCGGGAAAGAGTTCCCTGCATTCCCGTCGCATCTCAAGAGGAGGCCCTCTCAAGAGGATCGACGAGAGGAATTCCAGGGTCATGCCACCATTCCAAGAGTCCCGCAGATGACTCAGTCCATTCCAGAGGAACCTCTTTTTCCTTCACCGGCTCGTCTTTCACGCCGAGGATCGACACTCACAAAGGTGGCACGTGGCACAGCCCTGTGGGAAAGCCTCGTGGGAAAGCCTCGAGGGACAGCCTCGAGGGAAAGCCACAGATCCCTTGATCCACGTGACAGGAAGCGTGACACTAATGCTGCAGCTCGGGAGCAAAGCACACGTGCATGCCCCCACTCGAGACGAGGCCTGACAACCCTGGGGAGACTCAGAATCACCCCAAAATCCATGGCAACACTGGAGAGGAATCCTCAGGTTCCGGGCCCAACTCCACACAAGGTCTTAGGCCCCGGCATGGACGGGAGAGAAATCCTGAGATGGCCCCTAGCAACTCGCATGGGGAGTGGCCTCTCCTGAGGGCACCAGAGCGGGTCCCGGACGTCCCCGTCGTAACTCGAGAAGACCTGCCGCAATTCGAGATAATCCAGGAGGTTCTCCCCTCCAGGCGAGATGAGGCCCATTTCCGCTGAGGCGTCTCGAGGCTGATCACACCTCACCTCTGGAACTTCGAAAGGGTCCTTCACACCCTTGGTGCAAATCAAGAAGTTCCCCGACATACCCGTCTCCACTCGAGAGGAAACACGTGGTTCCCGCCCACATCCAGAGGAGCCCCGTTTCCGCCTCGTAGCTCCAGATGAGGGATCCTTTCCCTGCTTCGTCGAGAAAGAGTTCCCGGCGTTCCCGTCGCATCTCAAGAGGAGGCCCTCTCAACAGGATCCGCGAGAGGAACTCCAGGGTAGTGCCACCATTCCAAGAGTCCCCCAGATGTCTCAGTCCATTCCAGAGGAACCTCTTTTCCCTTCATCAGCACGTCTTTCACGCCGAGGATAGACTCACTCCAAGGTGGCACGTGGCACAGCCCTTTGGGAAAGCCTCGTGGGAAAGCCTCGAGGGACAGCCTCGAGGGAAAGCCACAGATCCCTTTTTCCACGTGTCAGGAGGCGTGACACTACTGCTGCAGCTCGAGAGGAAACCGCACGTGCATGCCCCCACTGGAGACGAGGCCTGACTCCCCTGGGGAGACTCAGAAGCACCCCAAGATCCATGGCAACACTGAAGAGGAATCCTCAGGTTCCGGCCCCGACTTCACACAAGGACTGAGGCCCCGGCATGGACGGGAGAGGAATCTCGAGAGGTCCCCTAGTAACTCGCTTGGGGACTGGCCTTTCCTGAGGCCACCAGAGCGGGTCCCTGAGGTCGCCGTCGTACCTCGAGAAGACCAGCCCCAACTCGAGATAATCCAGGAGGTTCTCCCCTCCAGGCGAGATGAGGCTCATTTCCGCTGAGGCGTCTCGAGGCTGATCACACCTCACCTCTGGAACTTCGAAAGGGTCCTTCACACCCTTGGTGCAAATCAAGAAGTTCCCTGACATACCCGTCTCCGCCCACATCCAGAGGAGCCCCGTTTCCGCCTCGTAGCTCGAGATGAGGGATCCTTTCACTGCTTCGTCTGGAAAGAGTTCCTGGCGTTCCCGTCGCATCTCAAGAGGAGGCCCTCTCAACAGGAACGGCGAGAGGAACTCCAGGGTCGTGCCACCATTCCAAGAGTCCCCCAGATGTCTCAGTCCATTGCAGAGGAACCTCTTTTCCCTTCACCGGCTCGTCTTTCACGCCGAGGATCGACTCACACCAAGGTGGCACGTGGCACAGCCCTGTGGGAAAGGCTCGGGGGAAAGCCTCGAGCAAACGCCTCGAGGGAAAGCCACAGATCCCTTGATCCACGGGACAGGAAGCGTGACTCTACTTCTGTAGCTTGGGAGGAAAGCACACGTGCATGTCCCCACTCGAGACGAAGCCTGACTCCCCTGGGGAGCCTCAGAAGTACCACAAGATCCATGGCAACACTGGAGAGGAATCCTCAGGTTCCGGCCCCGACTCCACACAAGGTCTTAGGCCCCGGCATGGACGGGAGAGAAATCCCGATATGGCCCCTAGCAACTCGCATGGGGAGTGGCCTCTCCTGAGGGCACCAGAGCGGGTCCCGGACGTCCCCGTCGTAACTCGAGAAGACCTGCCGCAACTAGAGAAAATCCAGGAGGTTCTCCCCTCCAGGCGAGATGAGGCCCATTTCCGCTGAGGCGTCTCGAGGCTGATCACACCTCACCTCTGGAACTTCGAAAGGGTCCTTCACACCCTTGGTGCAAATCCAGAAGTTCCCCGACAAACCCGTCTACAGTCGGGAGGAAACACGAGGGTCCCGGCCACATCCAGAGGAGCCCTGTTTCCGCCTCGTACCTCGAGATGAGGGATCCTTTCCCTGCTTCGTGGGGAAAGAGTTCCCGGCGTTCCCGACGCATCTCAAGAGGAGGCCCTCTCAAGAGGATCGACGAGAGGAACTCCAGGGTCGTGCCACCATTCCAAGAGTCCCCCAGATGTCTCAGTCCATTCCAGAGGAACCTCTTTTCCCTTCACCGGCTCGTCTTTCATGTCGAGGATCGACTCACACAAGGTGGCACGTGGCACAGCCCTGTGGGAAAGCCTCGTGGGAAAGCCTCGAGGGACAGCCTCGAGGGAAAGCCGCATCTCCCTTGATCCACGTGACAGGAAGCTTGACACTGCTGCTGCAGCTCTGGAGGAAAGCGCACGTGCATGCCCCCACTCGAGACGAGGCCTGACTCCCCTGGGGAGACTCAGAAGCACCCCAAGATCCATGGCAACACTGGAGAGGAATCCTCAGGTTCCGGCCCCGACTTCACACAAGGACTGAGGCCCCGGCATGGACGGGAGAGGAATCTCGAGAGGTCCCCTAGTAACTCGCTTGGGGACTGGCCTTTCCTGAGGCCACCAGAGCGGGTCCCTGAGGTCGCCGTCGTACCTCGAGAAGACCAGCCCCAACTCGAGATAATCCAGGAGGTTCTCCCCTCCAGGCGAGATGAGGCTCATTTCCGCTGAGGCGTCTCGAGGCTGATCACACCTCACCTCTGGAACTTCGAAAGGGTCCTTCACACCCTTGGTGCAAATCAAGAAGTTCCCTGACATACCCGTCTCCGCCCACATCCAGAGGAGCCCCGTTTCCGCCTCATACCTCGAGATGAGGGATCCTTTCCCTGCTTCGTCGGGAAAGAGTTCCCGGCGTTCCCGACGCATCTCAAGAGGAGGCCCTCTCAAGAGGATCGACGAGAGGAACTCCAGGGTCGTGCCACCATTCCAAGAGTCCCCCAGATGTCTCAGACCATTCCAGAGGAACCTCTTTTCCCTTCACCGGCTCGTCTTTCACGCCGAGGATCGACTCACACCAAGGTGGCACGTGGCACAGCCCTGTGGGAAAGGCTCGGGGGAAAGCCTCGAGCAAACGCCTCGAGGGAAAGCCACAGATCCCTTGATCCACGTGACAGGAAGCGTGACTCTACTTCTGTAGCTTGGGAGGAAAGCACACGTGCATGTCCCCACTCGAGACGAAGCCTGACTCCCCTGGGGAGCCTCAGAAGTACACCAAGATCAATGGCAACACTGGAGAGGAATCCTCAGGTTCCGGCCCCGACTCCACACAAGGTCTTAGGCCCCGGCATGGACGGGAGAGAAATCCCGAGATGGCCCCTAGCAACTCGCATGGGGAGTGGCCTCTCCTGAGGGCACCAGAGCGGGTCCCGGACGTCCCCGTCGTAACTCGAGAAGACCTGCCACAACTAGAGAAAATCCAGGAGGTTCTCCCCTCCAGGCGAGATGAGGCCCATTTCCGCAGAGGCGTCTCGAGGCTGATCACACCTCACCTCTGGAACTTCGAAAGGGTCCTTCACACCCTTGGTGCAAATCAAGAAGTTCCCCGACAAACCCGTCTACAGTCGGGAGGAAACACGAGGGTCCCGCCCACATCCAGAGGAGCCCTGTTTCCGCCTCGTACCTCGAGATGAGGGATCCTTTCCCTGCTTCGTCGGGAAAGAGTCCCCGGCGTTCCCGTCGCATCTCAAGAGGAGGCCCTCTCAAGAGGATCGACGAGAGGAACTCCAGGGTCGTGCCACCATTCCAAGAGTCCCCCAGATGTCTCAGTCCATTCCAGAGGAACCTCTTTTCCCTTCACCGGCTCGTCTTTCATGCCGAGGATCGACTCACACAAGGTGGCACGTGGCACAGCCCTGTGGGAAAGCCTCGTGGGAAAGCCTAGAGGGACAGCCTCGAGGGAAAGCCGCATCTCCCTTGATCCACATGACAGGAAGCTTGACACTGCTGCTGCAGCTCTGGAGGAAAGCGCACGTGCATGCCGCCACTCGAGACGAGGCCTGACTCCCCTGGGGAGACTTAGAAGCACCCCAAGATCCATGGCAACACTGGAGAGGAATCCTCAGGTTCCCGCCCCGACTCCACACATGGGCTGAGGCCCCGGCATGGACGGGAGAGGAATCCCGAGAGGTCAACTAGCAATTCGCATGGGGACTGGCCTTTCCTGACCACCAGAACGGGTCCCTGAGGTCCCCGTCGTAACTCGAGAAGACCTGCCGCAACTCGAGAAAATCCGGGAGGTTCTCCCCTCCAGGTGAGATGAGGCCCAATTCCGCTGAGGTGTCTCGAGGCTGATCACACCTCACCTCTGGAACTTCGAAAGGGTCCTTCACACCCTTGGTGCAAATCAAGAAGTTCCCGGACATACCCTTCTCCACTCGAGAGAAAACACGCGGGTCCCGCCCACATCCAGAGGAGCCCCGTTTCCGCCTCTTAGCTCGAGATGAGGGATCCTTTCCCTGCTTCGTCGGGAAAGAGTTCCCTGCGTTCCCGTCGCATCTCAAGAGGAGGCCCTCTCAAGAGGATCGACGAGAGGAATTCCAGGGTCATGCCACCATTCCAAGAGTCCCGCAGATGACTCAGTCCATTCCAGAGGAACCTCTTTTTCCTTCACCGGCTCGTCTTTCACGCCGAGGATCGACACTCACAAAGGTGGCACGTGGCACAGCCCTGTGGGAAAGCCTCGAGGGAAAGCCTCGAGGGACAGCCTCGAGGGAAAGCCACAGATCCCTTGATCCACGTGACAGGAAGCGTGACACTAATGCTGCAGCTCGGGAGCAAAGCACACGTGCATGCCCCCACTCGAGACGAGGCCTGACAACCCTGGGGAGACTCAGAATCACCCCAAAATCCATGGCAACACTGGAGAGGAATCCTCAGGTTCCGGGCCCAACTCCACACAAGGTCTTAGGCCCCGGCATGGACGGGAGAGAAATACCGAGATGGCCCCTAGCAACTCGCATGGGGAGTGGCCTCTCCTGAGGGCACCAGAGCGGGTCCCGGACGTCCCCGTCGTAACTCTAGAAGACCTGCCGCAATTCGAGATAATCCAGGAGGTTCTCCCCTCCAGGCGAGATGAGGCCCATTTCCGCTGAGGCGTCTCGAGGCTGATCACACCTCACCTCTGGAACTTCGAAAGGGTCCTTCACACCCTTGGTGCAAATCAAGAAGTTCCCCGACATACCCGTCTCCACTCGAGAGGAATCACGTGGTTCCCGCCCACATCCAGAGGAGCCCCGTTTCCGCCTCGGAGCTCCAGATGAGGGATCCTTTCCCTGCTTCGTCGAGAAAGAGTTCCCGGCGTTCCCGTCGCATCTCAAGAGGAGGCCCTCTCAACAGGATCCGCGAGAGGAACTCCAGGGTAGTGCCACCATTCCAAGAGTCCCCCAGATGTCTCAGTCCATTCCAGAGGAACCTCTTTTCCCTTCATCAGCACGTCTTTCACGCCGAGGATAGACTCACTCCAAGGTGGCACGTGGCACAGCCCTTTGGGAAAGCCTCGTGGGAAAGCCTCGAGGGACAGCCTTGAGGGAAAGCCACAGATCCCTTTTTCCACGTGTCAGGAAGCGTGACACTACTGCTGCAGCTCGAGAGGAAACCGCAAGTGCATGCCCCCACTGGAGACGAGGCCTGACTCCCCTGGGGAGACTCAGAAGCACCTCAAGATCCATGGCAACACTGAAGAGGAATCCTCAGGTTCCGGCCCCGACTACACAATGTCTTATTCAAAGGCATGGACGGGAGAGGAATCCCGAGTTGGCCCCTAGCAACTCGCATGGGGACTGGCCTTTCCTGAGGCCACCAGAGTGGGTCCCTGAGGTCCCCGTCGTCACTCGATAAGACCTGCCGCAACTCGAGAAAATCCAGGAGGTTCTCCCCTCCAGGTGAGATGAGGCCCATTTCCGCTGAGGCGTCTCGAGGATGATCACACCTCACCTCTGGAACTTCGAAAGGGACCTTCACACCCTTGGTACAAATCAAGAAGTTCCCCGACATACCCATGTCCACTGGAGAGGAAACACGAGGGTCCCGCCCACATCCAGAGGAGCCCCGTTTCCACCTCGTAGCTCGAGATGAGGGATCCTTTCCCTGCTTCGTCGGGAAAGAGTTCCCGGCATTCCCGTCGCATCTCAAGAAGAGGCCCTCTCAACAGGAACGGCGAGAGGAACTCCAGGGTCGTGCCACCATTGCAAGAGTCCCCCAGATGTCTCAGTCCATTCCAGAGGAACCTCTTTTCCCTTCACCGGCTCGTCTTTCACGCCGAGGATCGAATCACACCAAGGTGGCACGTGGCACAGCCCTTTGGGAAAGCCTCGTGGGATAGCCTCGAGGGACAGCCTCGAGGGAAAGCCGCACATCCCAGGTTCCACGTGGCAGGAAGCGTGACACTACTGCTGCTGCTCGGGTGGAAAGCGCACGGGCATGCCCCCACTCGAGACGAGACCTCACTCCCCTGGGGAGACTCAGAAGCACCCCAAGTGCCCTGGCAACACTGAAGAGGAATCCTCAGGTTCCGGCCCCGACTCCACACAAGGTCTTAGGCCCCGGAATGGACGGGAGAGAAATCCCGAGATGGTCCCTAGCAACTCGCATGGGGAGTGGCCTCTCCTGAGGGCACCAGTGCGGGTCCCGGACGTCCCCGTCGTAAGTCGAGAAGACCTGCCGCAACTCGAGAAAATCCAGGAGGTTCTCCCCTCCAGGCGAGATGAGGCCCATTTCCGCTGAGGCGTCTCGAGGCTGATCACACCTCACCTCTGGAACTTCGAAAGGGTCCTTCACACCCTTGGTGGAAATCAAGAAGTTCCCCGACAAACCCGTCTACAGTCGAGAGGAAACACGACGGTCCCGCCCATATCCAGAGGAGCCCTGTTTCCGCCTCATACCTCGAGATGAGGGATCCTTTCCCTGCTTCGTCGGGAAAGAGTTCCCGGCGTTCCCGACGCATCTCAAGAGGAGGCCCTCTCAAGAGGATCGACGAGAGGAACTCCAGGGTCGTGCCACCATTCCAAGAGTCCCCCAGATGTCTCAGTCCATTCCAGAGGAACCTCTTTTCCCTTCACCGGCTCGTCTTTCATGCCGAGGATCGACTCACATAAGGTGGCACGTGGCACAGCACTGTGGGAAAGCCTCGTGGGAAAGCCTAGAGGGACAGCCTCGAGGGAAAGCCGCATCTCCCTTGATCCACGTGACAGGAAGCTTGACACTGCTGCTGCAGCTCTGGAGGAAAGCGCACGTGCATGCCGCCACTCGAGACGAGGCCTGACTCCCCTGGGGAGACTTAGAAGCACCCCAAGATCCATGGCAACACTGGAGAGGAATCCTCAGGTTCCCGCCCCGACTCCACACATGGGCTGAGGCCCCGGCATGGACGGGAGAGGAATCCCGAGAGGTCACCTAGCAACTCGCATGGGGACTGGCCTTTCCTGACCACCAGAACGGGTCCCTGAGGTCCCCGTCGTAACTCGAGAAGACCTGCCGCAACTCGAGAAAATCCGGGAGGTTCTCCCCTCCAGGTGAGATGAGGCCCAATTCCGCTGAGGTGTCTCGAGGCTGATCACACCTCACCTCTGGAACTTCGAAAGGGTCCTTCACACCCTTGGTGCAAATCAAGAAGTTCCCGGATATACCCTTCTCCACTCGAGAGAAAACACGCGGGTCCCGCCCACATCCAGAGGAGCCCCGTTTCCGCCTCTTAGCTCGAGATGTGGGATCCTTTCCCTGCTTCGTCGGGAAAGAGTTCCCTGCGTTCCCGTCGCATCTCAAGAGGAGGCCCTCTCAAGAGGATCGACGAGAGGAATTCCAGGGTCATGCCACCATTCCAAGAGTCCCGCAGATGACTCAGTCCATTCCAGAGGAAACTCTTTTTCCTTCACCGGCTCGTCTTTCACGCCGAGGATCGACACTCACAAAGGTGGCACGTGGCACAGCCCTGTGGGAAAGCCTCGAGGGAAAGCCTCGAGGGACAGCCTCGAGGGAAAGCCACAGATCCCTTGATCCACGTGACAGGAAGCGTGACACTAATGCTGCAGCTCGGGAGCAAAGCACACGTGCATGCCCCCACTCGAGACGAGGCCTGACAACCCTGGGGAGACTCAGAATCACCCCAAAATCCATGGCAACACTGGAGAGGAATCCTCAGGTTCCGGGACCAACTCCACACAAGGTCTTAGGCCCCGGCATGGACGGGAGAGAAATCCTGAGATGGCCCCTAGCAACTCGCATGGGGAGTGGCCTCTCCTGAGGGCACCAGAGCGGGTCCCGGACGTCCCCGTCGTAACTCGAGACGACCTGCCGCAACTCGAGAAAATCCAGGAGGTTCTCCCCTCCAGGCGAGATGAGGCCCATTTCCGCTGAGGCGTCTCGAGGCTGATCACACCTCACCTCTGGAACTTCGAAAGGGTCCTTCACACCCTTGGTGCAAATCAAGAAGTTCCCCGACATACCCGTCTCCACTCGAGAGGAAACACGTGGTTCCCGCCCACATCCAGAGGAGCCCCGTTTCCGCCTCGTAGCTCCAGATGAGGGATCCTTTCCCTGCTTCGTACAGAAAGAGTTCCCGGCGTTCCCGTCGCATCTCAAGAGGAGGCCCTCTCAACAGGATCCGCGAGAGGAACTCCAGGGTAGTGCCACCATTCCAAGAGTCCCCCAGATGTCTCAGTCCATTCCAGAGGAACCTCTTTTCCCTTCATCAGCACGTCTTTCACGCCGAGGATAGACTCACTCCAAGGTGGCACGTGGCACAGCCCTTTGGGAAAGCCTCGTGGGAAAGCCTCGAGGGACAGCCTTGACGGAAAGCCACAGATCCCTTTTTCCACGTGTCAGGAAGCGTGACACTACTGCTGCAGCTCGAGAGGAAACCGCACGTGCATGCCACCACTGGAGACGAGGCCTGACTCCCCTGGGGAGACTCAGAAGCACCCCAAGATCCATGGCAACACTGAAGAGGAATCCTCAGGTTCCGGCCCCGACTACACAATGTCTTATTCCCAGGCATGGACGGGAGAGGAATCCCGAGTTGGCCCCTAGCAACTCGCATGGGGACTGGCCTTTCCTGAGGCCACCAGAGCGGGTCCCTGAGGTCCCCGTCGTCACTCGATAAGACCTGCCGCAACTCGAGAAAATCCAAGAGGTTCTCCCCTCCAGGTGAGATGAGGCCCATTTCCGCTGAGGCGTCTCGAGGATGATCACACCTCACCTCTGGAACTTCGAAAGGGACCTTCACACCCTTGGTACAAATCAAGAAGTTCCCCGACATACCCATGTCCACTGGAGAGGAAACACGAGGGTCCCGCCCACATCCAGAGGAGCCCCGTTTCCACCTCGTAGCTCGAGATGAGGGATCCTTTCCCTGCTTCGTCGGGAAAGAGTTCCCAGGCCCTCTCAACAGAACGGCGAGAGGAACTCCAGGGTCGTGCCACCATTCCAAGAGTCCCCCCAGATGACTCAGTCCATTCCAGAGGAACCTCTTTTCCCTTCACCGGCTCGTCTTTCACGCCGAGGATCGACTCACACCAAGGTGGCACGTGGCACAGACCTGTGGGAAAGCCTCGAGGCAAAGCCTCGAGGGACAGCCTCGAGGGAAAGCCACAGATCCCTTTTTTCCACGTGTCAGGAAGCGTGACACTACTGCTGCAGCTCGAGAGGAAACCGCACGTGCATGCCCCCACTGGAGACAAGGCCTGACTCCCCTGGGGAGACTCAGAAGCACCCCAAGATCCATGGCAACACTGAAGAGGAATCCTCAGGTTCCGGCCCCGACTACACAATGTCTTATTCAAAGGCATGGACGGGAGAGGAATCCCGAGTTGGCCCCTAGCAACTCGCATGGGGACTGGCCTTTCCTGAGGCCACCAGAGTGGGTCCCTGAGGTCCCCGTCGTCACTCGATAAGACCTGCCCGCAACTCGAGAAAATCCAGGAGGTTCTCCCCTCCAGGTGAGATGAGGCCCATTTCCGCTGAGGCGTCTCGAGGATGATCACACCTCACCTCTGGAACTTCGAAAGGGACCTTCACACCCTTGGTACAAATCAAGAAGTTCCCCGACAATACCCATGTCCACTGGAGAGGAAAACACGAGGGTCCCGCCCACATCCAGAGGAGCCCCGTTTCCACCTCGTAGCTCGAGATGAGGGATCCTTTCCCTGCTTCGTCGGGAAAGAGTTCCCGGCATTCCCGTCGCATCTCAAGAAGAGGCCCTCTCAACAGGAACGGCGAGAGGAACTCCAGGGTCGTGCCACCATTGCAAGAGTCCCCCAGATGTCTCAGTCCATTCCAGAGGAAACTCTTTTCCCTTCACCGGCTCGTCTTTCACGCCGAGGATCGAATCACACCAAGGTGGCACGTGGCACAGCCCTTTGGAAAGCCTCGTGGGATAGCCTCGAGGGACAGCCTCGAGGGAAAGCCGCACATCCCAGGTTCCACGTGGCAGGAAGCGTGACACTACTGCTGCTGCTCGGGTGGAAAGCGCACGGGCATGCCCCCACTCGAGACGAGACCTCACTCCCCTGGGGAGACTCAGAAGCACCCCAAGTGCCCTGAGCAACACTGAAGAGGAATCCTCAGGTTCCGGCCCCGACTCCACACAAGGTCTTAGGCCCCGGAATGGACGGGAGAGAAATCCCGAGATGGTCCCTAGCAACTCGCATGGGGAGTGGCCTCTCCTGAGGGCACCAGAGCGGGTCCCGGACGTCCCCGTCGTAAGTCGAGAAGACCTGCCGCAACTCGAGAAAATCCAGGAGGTTCTCCCCTCCAGGCGAGATGAGCCCATTTCCGCTGAGGCGTCTCGAGGCTGATCACACCTCACCTCTGGAACTTCGAAAGGGTCCTTCACACCCTTGGTGGAAATCAAGAAGTTCCCCGACAAACCCGTCTACAGTCGGGAGGAAAACACGACGGTCCGCCCACATCCAGAGGAGCCCTGTTTCCGCCTCATACCTCGAGATGAGGGATCCTTTCCCTGCTTCGTCGGGAAAGAGTTCCCGGCGTTCCCGACGCATCTCAAGAGGAGGCCCTCTCAAGAGGATCGACGAGAGGAACTCCAGGGTCGTGCCACCATTCCAAGAGTCCCCCAGATGTCTCAGTCCATTCCAGAGGAACCTCTTTTCCCTTCACCGGCTCGTCTTTCATGCCGAGGATCGACTCACATAAGGTGGCACGTGGCACAGCACTGTGGGAAAGCCTCGTGGAAAAGCCTAGAGGGACAGCCTCGAGGGAAAGCCGCATCTCCCTTGATCCACGTGACAGGAAGCTTGACACTGCTGCTGCAGCTCTGGAGGAAAGCGCACGTGCATGCCGCCACTCGAGACGAGGCCTGACTCCCCTGGGGAGACTTAGAAGCACCCCAAGATCCATGGCAACACTGGAGAGGAATCCTCAGGTTCCCGCCCCGACTCCACACATGGGCTGAGGCCCCGGCATGCACGGGAGAGGAATCCCGAGAGGTCACCTAGCAACTCGCATGGGGACTGGCCTTTCCTGACCACCAGAACGGGTCCCTGAGGTCCCCGTCGTAACTCGAGAAGACCTGCCGCAACTCGAGAAAATCCGGGAGGTTCTCCCCTCCAGGTGAGATGAGGCCCAATTCCGCTGAGGTGTCTCGAGGGCTGATCACACCTCACCTCTGGAACTTCGAAAGGGTCCCTTCACACCCTTGGTGCAAATCAAGAAGTTCCCGGACATACCCTTCTCCACTCAGAGAGAAAACACGCGGGTCCCGCCCACATCCAGAGGAGCCCCGTTTCCGCCTCTTAGCTCGAGATGTGGGATCCTTTCCCTGCTTCGTCGGGAAAGGAGTTCCCTGCGTTCCCGTCGCATCTCAAGAGGAGGCCCTCTCAAGAGGATCGACGAGAGGAATTCCAGGGTCATGCCACCATTCCAAGAGTCCCGCAGATGGACTCAGTCCATTCCAGAGGAAACTCTTTTTCCTTCACCGCTCGTCTTTCACGCCGAGGATCGACACTCACAAAGGTGGCACGTGGCACAGCCCTGTGGGAAAGCCTCGAGGGAAAGCCTCGAGGGACAGCCTCGAGGGAAAGCCACAGATCCCTTGATCCACGTGACAGGAAGCGTGACACTAATGCTGCAGCTCGGGAGCAAAGCACACGTGCATGCCCCCACTCGAGATGAGGCCTGACAACCTGGGGAGACTCAGAATCACCCCAAAATCCATGGCAACACTGGAGAGGAATCCTCAGTTCCGGGACCAACTCCACACAAGGTCTTAGGCCCCGGCATGGACGGAGAGAAATCCTGAGATGGGCCCCCTAGCAACTCGCATGGGGAGTGGCCTCTCCTGAGGGCACCAGAGCGGGTCCCGGACGGTCCCCGTCGTAACTCGAGAAGACCTGCCGCAACTCGAGAAAATCCAGGAGGTTCTCCCCTCCAGGCGAGATGAGGCCCATTTCCGCTGAGGCGTCTCGAGGCCTGATCACACCTCACCTCTGGAACTTCGAAAGGGTCCTTCACACCCTTGGTGCAAATCAAGAAGTTCCCCGACATACCCGTCTCCACTCGAGAGGAAACACGTGGTTCCCGCCCACATCCAGAGGAGCCCCGTTTCCGCCTCGTAGCTCCAGATGAGGGATCCTTTCCTGCTTCGTCGAGAAAGAGTTCCCGGCGTTCCCGTCGCATCTCAAGAGGAGGCCCCTCTCAACAGGATCCGCGAGAGGAACTCCAGGGTAGTGCCACCATTCCAAGAGTCCCCCAGATGTCTCAGTCCATTCCAGAGGAACCTCTTTTCCCTTCATCAGCACGTCTTTCACGCCGAGGATAGACTCACTCCAAGGTGGCACGTGGCACAGCCCTTTGGGGAAAGCCTCGTGGGAAAGCCTCGAGGACAGCCTGAGGGAAAGCCACAGATCCCTTTTTCCACGTGTCAGGAAGCGTGACACTTACTGCTGCAGCTCGAGAGGAAACCGCACGTGCATGCCACCACTGGAGACGAGGCCTGACTCCCCTGGGGAGACTCAGAAGCACCCCAAGATCCATGGCAACACTGAAGAGGAATCCTCAGGTTCCGGCCCGACTACACAATGTCTTATTCCCAGGCATGGACGGGAGAGGAATCCCGAGTTGGCCCCTAGCAACTCGCATGGGGACTGGCCTTTCCTGAGGCCACCAGAGCGGGTCCCTGAGGTCCCCGTCGTCACTCGATAAGACCTGCAGCAACTCGAGAAAATCCAAGAGGTTCTCCCCTCCAGGTGAGATGAGGCCCATTTCCGCTTGAGGCGTCTCGAGGATGATCACACCTCACCTCTGGAACTTCGAAAGGGACCTTCACACCCTTGGTACAAATCAAGAAGTTCCCCGACATACCCATGTCCACTGGAGAGGAAACACGAGGGTCCCGCCCACATCCAGAGGAGCCCCGTTTCCACCTCGTAGCTCGAGATGAGGGATCCTTTCCCTGCTTCGTCGGGAAAGAGTTCCCGACATTCCCGTCGCATCTCAAGAAGAGGCCCTCTCAACAGGAACGGCGAGAGGAACTCCGAGGGTCGTGCCCACCATTCCAAGAGTCCCCCAGATGACTCAGTCCATTCCAGAGGAACCCTTTTTTCCCTTCACCGGCTCGTCTTTCACGCCGAGGATCGACTCACACCAAGGTGGCACGTGGCACAGACCTGTGGGAAAGCCTCGAGAGGAAAGCCTCGAGGGACAGCCTCGAGGGAAAGCCCACAGATCCCTTGATCCACGTGACAGGAAGCGTGACACTAATGCTGCAGCTCGGGAGGAAAGCACACGTGCATGCACCCACTCGATACGAGGCCTGACTCCCCTGGGGAGACTCAGAAGCACCCCAAAATCCATGGCAACACTGGAGAGGAATCCTCAGGTTCCGGCCCCGACTCCACACAAGGTCTTAGGCCCCCGGAATGGACGGGAGAGGAATCCCGAGATGGCCCGTAGCAATTCGCATGGGGTTTGGCCTTTCCTGTAGGCCACCAGAGCGGGTCCCTGAGGGTCCCCGTCGTAACTCGAGAAGACCTGCCGCAACTCGAGAAAATCCAGGAGGTTCTCCCCTCCAGGCGAGATGAGGCCCATTTCCGCTGAGGCGTCTCGAGTCTGATCACACCTCACCTCTGGAACTTCGAAAGGGTCCTTCACACCCTTGGTGGAACCAAGAAGTTCCCCCGACACACCCGTCTACACTCGGGAGGAAACACGACGGTCCCCGCCATATCCAGAGGAGCCCTGTTTCCGCCTCGTACCTCGAGATGAGGGATCCTTTCCCTGCTTCGTCGGGAAAGAGTTCCCGGCGATCCGTCGCATCTCAAGAGGAAGGCCCTCTCAAGAGGATGGACGAGAGGAACTCCAGGGTCGTGCCACCATTCCAAGAGTCCCCCAGATATCTCAGTCCATTCCAGAGGAGACCTCTTTTCCCTTCACCGGCTCGTCTTTCACGCACGCCGAGGACCGACTCACACCAAGGTGGCATGTGTCACAGCCCTTTGGGAAAGCCTCGTGGGAAATCCTCGAGGGACAGGCTCGAGGGAAAGCCGCAGATCCCTTGATCCACGTGGCAGGAAGCGTGACACTACTGCTGCAGCTCGGGAGGAAAGCGCACGGGCATGCCCACACTCGAGACGAGGCCTGACTCCCATGGAGAGACTCAGAAGCACCCCAAGTGCCATGGCAACACTGAAGAGGAATCCTCAGGTTCTGGCCCCGACTCCACACAAGGTCTTAGGCCCCGGCATGGACGGGAGAGGAATCCCGAGATAGCCCCTAGCAACTCGCATGGGGCTGGCCTCTCCTGAGGCCACCAGAGCGGGTCCCTGAGGTCCTCGTCGTAACTCGAGAAGACCTGCCGCAACTCGAGAAAATCCAGGAGGTTCTCCCCTCCAGGCGAGATGAGGCCCATTTCCACTGAGGCGTCTCGAGGCTGGTCACACCTCACCTCTGGAACTTCGAAAGGGTCCTTCACACCCTTGGTGCAAATCAAGAAGTTCCCCGACATACCCGTCTCCACTCGAGAGGAAACACGAGGGTCCCGCCCACATCCAGAGGAGCCCCGTTTCCGCCTCGTAGCTCGAGATGAGGGATCCTTTCCCTGCTTCATCGGGAAAGAGATCCCGGCGTTCCCGTCGCATCTCAAGAGGAGGCCCTCTCAACAGGAAAGGCGAGAGGAACTGCAGGGTCGTGCCACCATTCCAAGAGTCCCCCAGATGTCTCAGTCCATTCCAGAGGAACCTCTTTTCCCTTCACCGGCTCGTCTTTCACGCCGAGGATCGACTCACACCAAGGTGGGACGTGGCACAGCCCTGTGGGAAAGCCTCGAGGGAAAGCCTCTAGGGACAGCCTCGAGGGAAAGCCACAGATCCCTTGATCCACGTGACAGGATGCGTGACACTAATGCTGCAGCTCGGGAGGAAAGCACACGTGCATGCCCCCACTCGAGACGAGGCCTGAAAACCCTGGGGAGACTCAGAAGCACCCCAAGTGCCCTGACAACACTGAAGAGGAATCCTCAGGTTCCGGCCCCGACTCCACACAAGGTCTTAGGCCCCGGCATGGACGGGAGAGGAATCCCGAGATGGTCCCTAGCAACTCGCATGGGGAGTGGCCTCTCCTGAGGCCACCAGAGCGGGTCCCGGACGTCCCCGTCGTAACTCGAGAAGACCTGCCGCAACTCGAGAAAATCCAGGAGGTTCTCCCCTCCAGGCGAGATGAGGCCCATTTCCGCTGAGGCGTCTCGAGGCTGATCACACCTCACCTCTGGAACTTCGAAAGGGTCCTTCACACCCTTGGTGGAAATCAAGAAGTTCCCCGACAAACCCGTCTACAGTCGGGAGGAAACACGACGGTCCCGCCCCACATCCAGAGGAGCCCTGTTTCCGCCTCATACCTCGAGATGAGGGATCCTTTCCCTGCTTCGTCGGGAAAGAGTTCCCGGCGTTCCCGACGCATCTCAAGAGGAGGCCCTCTCAAGAGGATCGACGAGAGGAACTCCAGGGTCGTGCCACCATTCCAAGAGTCCCCCAGATGTCTCAGACCATTCCAGAGGAACCTCTTTTCCCTTCACCGGCTCGTCTTTCACGCCGAGGATCGACTCACACCAAGGTGGCACGTGGCACAGCCCTGTGGGAAAGGCTCGGGGGAAAGCCTCGAGCAAACGCCTCGAGGGAAAGCCACAGATCCCTTGATCCACGTGACAGGAAGCGTGACTCTACTTCTGTAGCTTGGGAGGAAAGCACACGTGCATGTCCCCACTCGAGACGAAGCCTGACTCCCCTGGGGAGCCTCAGAAGTACACCAAGATCAATGGCAACACTGGAGAGGAATCCTCAGGTTCCGGCCCCGACTCCACACAAGGTCTTAGGCCCCGGCATGGACGGGAGAGAAATCCCGAGATGGCCCCTAGCAACTCGCATGGGGAGTGGCCTCTCCTGAGGGCACCAGAGCGGGTCCCGGACGTCCCCGTCGTAACTCGAGAAGACCTGCCACAACTAGAGAAAATCCAGGAGGTTTCTCCCCTCCAGGCGAGATGAGGCCCATTTCCGCAGAGGCGTCTCGAGGCTGATCACACCTCACCTCTGGAACTTCGAAAGGGTCCTTCACACCCTTGGTGCAAATCAAGAAGTTCCCCGACAAACCCGTCTACAGTCGGGAGGAAACACGAGGGTCCCGCCCACATCCAGAGGAGCCCTGTTTCCGCCTCGTACCTCGAGATGAGGGATCCTTTCCCTGCTTCGTCGGGAAAGAGTCCCCGGCGTTCCCGTCGCATCTCAAGAGGAGGCCCTCTCAAGAGGATCGACGAGAGGAACTCCAGGGTCGTGCCACCATTCCAAGAGTCCCCCAGATGTCTCAGTCCATTCCAGAGGAACCTCTTTTCCCTTCACCGGCTCGTCTTTCATGCCGAGGATCGACTCACACAAGGTGGCACGTGGCACAGCCCTGTGGGAAAGCCTCGTGGGAAAGCCTAGAGGGACAGCCTCGAGGGAAAGCCGCATCTCCCTTGATCCACATGACAGGAAGCTTGACACTGCTGCTGCAGCTCTGGAGGAAAGCGCACGTGCATGCCGCCACTCGAGACGAGGCCTGACTCCCCTGGGGAGACTTAGAAGCACCCCAAGATCCATGGCAACACTGGAGAGGAATCCTCAGGTTCCCGCCCCGACTCCACACATGGGCTGAGGCCCCGGCATGGACGGGAGAGGAATCCCGAGAGGTCACCTAGCAATTCGCATGGGGACTGGCCTTTCCTGACCACCAGAACGGGTCCCTGAGGTCCCCGTCGTAACTCGAGAAGACCTGCCGCAACTCGAGAAAATCCGGGAGGTTCTCCCCTCCAGGTGAGATGAGGCCCAATTCCGCTGAGGTGTCTCGAGGCTGATCACACCTCACCTCTGGAACTTCGAAAGGGTCCTTCACACCCTTGGTGCAAATCAAGAAGTTCCCGGACATACCCTTCTCCACTCGAGAGAAAACACGCGGGTCCCGCCCACATCCAGAGGAGCCCCGTTTCCGCCTCTTAGCTCGAGATGAGGGATCCTTTCCCTGCTTCGTCGGGAAAGAGTTCCCTGCGTTCCCGTCGCATCTCAAGAGGAGGCCCTCTCAAGAGGATCGACGAGAGGAATTCCAGGGTCATGCCACCATTCCAAGAGTCCCGCAGATGACTCAGTCCATTCCAGAGGAACCTCTTTTTCCTTCACCGGCTCGTCTTTCACGCCGAGGATCGACACTCACAAAGGTGGCACGTGGCACAGCCCTGTGGGAAAGCCTCGAGGGAAAGCCTCGAGGGACAGCCTCGAGGGAAAGCCACAGATCCCTTGATCCACGTGACAGGAAGCGTGACACTAATGCTGCAGCTCGGGAGCAAAGCACACGTGCATGCCCCCACTCGAGACGAGGCCTGACAACCCTGGGGAGACTCAGAATCACCCCCAAAATCCATGGCAACACTGGAGAGGAATCCTCAGGTTCCGGGCCCAACTCCACACAAGGTCTTAGGCCCCGGCATGGACGGGAGAGAAATACCGAGATGGCCCCTAGCAACTCGCATGGGGAGTGGCCTCTCCTGAGGGCACCAGAGCGGGTCCCGGACGTCCCCGTCGTAACTCTAGAAGACCTGCCGCAATTCGAGATAATCCAGGAGGTTCTCCCCTCCAGGCGAGATGAGGCCCATTTCCGCTGTAGGCGTCTCGAGGCTGATCACACCTCACCTCTGGAACTTCGAAAGGGTCCTTCACACCTTGGTGCAAATCAAGAAGTTCCCCGACATACCCGTCTCCACTCGAGAGGAATCACGTGGTTCCCGCCCACATCCAGAGGAGCCCCGTTTCCGCCTCGGAGCTCCAGATGAGGGATCCTTTCCCTGCTTCGTCGAGAAAGAGTTCCGGCGTTCCCGTCGCATCTCAAGAGGAGGCCCTCTCAACAGGATCCGCGAGAGGAACTCCAGGGTAGTGCCACCATTCCAAGAGTCCCCCAGATGTCTCAGTCCATTCCAGAGGAACCTCTTTTCCCTTCATCAGCACGTCTTTCACGCCGAGGATAGACTCACTCCAAGGTGGCACGTGGCACAGCCCTTTGGGAAAGCCTCGTGGGAAAGCCTCGAGGGACAGCCTTGAGGGAAAGCCACAGATCCCTTTTTCCACGTGTCAGGAAGCGTGACACTACTTGCTGCAGCTCGAGAGGAAACCGCAAGTGCATGCCCCCACTGGAGACGAGGCCTGACTCCCCTGGGGAGACTCAGAAGCACCCCAAGATCCATGGCAACACTGAAGAGGAATCCTCAGGTTCCGGCCCCGACTACACAATGTCTTATTCAAAGGCATGGACGGAGAGGATCCCGAGTTGGCCCCTAGCAACTCGCATGGGGACTGGCCTTTCCTGAGGCCACCAGAGTGGGTCCCTGAGGTCCCCGTCGTCACTCGATAAGACCTGCCGCAACTCGAGAAAATCCAGGAGGTTCTCCCCTCCAGGTGAGATGAGGCCCATTTCCGCTGAGGCGTCTCGAGGATGATCACACCTCACCTCTGGAACTTCGAAAGGGACCTTCACACCCTTGGTACAAATCAAGAAGTTCCCCGACATACCCATGTCCACTGGAGAGGAAACACGAGGGTCCCGCCCACATCCAGAGGAGCCCCGTTTCCACCTCGTAGCTCGAGATGAGGGATCCTTTCCCTGCTTCGTCGGGAAAGAGTTCCCGCATTCCCGTCGCATCTCAAGAAGAGGCCCTCTCAACAGGAACGGCGAGAGGAACTCCAGGGTCGTGCCACCATTGCAAGAGTCCCCCAGATGTCTCAGTCCATTCCAGAGGAACCTCTTTTCCCTTCACCGGCTCGTCTTTCACGCCGAGGATCGAATCACACCAAGGTGGCACGTGGCACAGCCCTTTGGGAAAGCCTCGTGGGATAGCCTCGAGGGACAGCCTCGAGGGAAAGCCGCACATCCCAGGTTCCACGTGGCAGGAAGCGTGACACTACTGCTGCTGCTCGGGTGGAAAGCGCACGGGCATGCCCCCACTCGAGACGAGACCTCACTCCCCTGGGGAGACTCAGAAGCACCCCAAGTGCCCTGGCAACACTGAAGAGGAATCCTCAGGTTCCGGCCCCGACTCCACACAAGGTCTTAGGCCCCGGAATGGACGGGAGAGAAATCCCGAGATGGTCCCTAGCAACTCGCATGGGGAGTGGCCTCTCCTGAGGGCACCAGTGCGGGTCCCGGACGTCCCCGTCGTAAGTCGAGAAGACCTGCCGCAACTCGAGAAAATCCAGGAGGTTCTCCCCTCCAGGCGAGATGAGGCCCATTTCCGCTGAGGCGTCTCGAGGCTGATCACACCTCACCTCTGGAACTTCGAAAGGGTCCTTCACACCCTTGGTGCAAATCCAGAAGTTCCCCGACAAACCCGTCTACAGTCGGGAGGAAACACGAGGGTCCCGCCCACATCCAGAGGAGCCCTGTTTCCGCCTCGTACCTCGAGATGAGGGATCCTTTCCCTGCTTCGTGGGGAAAGAGTTCCCGGCGTTCCCGACGCATCTCAAGAGGAGGCCCTCTCAAGAGGATCGACGAGAGGAACTCCAGGGTCGTGCCACCATTCCAAGAGTCCCCCAGATGTCTCAGTCCATTCCAGAGGAACCTCTTTTCCCTTCACCGGCTCGTCTTTCATGTCGAGGATCGACTCACACAAGGTGGCACGTGGCACAGCCCTGTGGGAAAGCCTCGTGGGAAAGCCTCGAGGGACAGCCTCGAGGGAAAGCCGCATCTCCCTTGATCCACGTGACAGGAAGCTTGACACTGCTGCTGCAGCTCTGGAGGAAAGCGCACGTGCATGCCCCCACTCGAGACGAGGCCTGACTCCCCTGGGGAGACTCAGAAGCACCCCAAGATCCATGGCAACACTGGAGAGGAATCCTCAGGTTCCGGCCCCGACTTCACACAAGGACTGAGGCCCCGGCATGGACGGGAGAGGAATCTCGAGAGGTCCCCTAGTAACTCGCTTGGGGACTGGCCTTTCCTGAGGCCACCAGAGCGGGTCCCTGAGGTCGCCGTCGTACCTCGAGAAGACCAGCCCCAACTCGAGATAATCCAGGAGGTTCTCCCCTCCAGGCGAGATGAGGCTCATTTCCGCTGAGGCGTCTCGAGGCTGATCACACCTCACCTCTGGAACTTCGAAAGGGTCCTTCACACCCTTGGTGCAAATCAAGAAGTTCCCTGACATACCCGTCTCCGCCCACATCCAGAGGAGCCCCGTTTCCGCCTCGTAGCTCGAGATGAGGGATCCTTTCCCTGCTTCGTCTGGAAAGAGTTCCTGGCGTTCCCGTCGCATCTCAAGAGGAGGCCCTCTCAACAGGAACGGCGAGAGGAACTCCAGGGTCGTGCCACCATTCCAAGAGTCCCCCAGATGTCTCAGTCCATTGCAGAGGAACCTCTTTTCCCTTCACCGGCTCGTCTTTCACGCCGAGGATCGACTCACACCAAGGTGGCACGTGGCACAGCCCTGTGGGAAAGGCTCGGGGGAAAGCCTCGAGCAAACGCCTCGAGGGAAAGCCACAGATCCCTTGATCCACGGGACAGGAAGCGTGACTCTACTTCTGTAGCTTGGGAGGAAAGCACACGTGCATGTCCCCACTCGAGACGAAACCGGACTCCCCTGGGGAGCCTCAGAAGTACCCCAAGATCCATGGCAACACTGGAGAGGAATCCTCAGGTTCCGGCCCCGACTCCACACAAGGTCTTAGGCCCCGGCATGGACGGGAAAGAAATCCCGAGAGGTCACCTAGCAACTCGCATGGGGACTGGCCTTTCCTGACCACCAGAACGGGTCCCTGAGGTCCCCGTCGTAACTCGAGAAGACCTGCCGCAACTCGAGAAAATCCGGGAGGTTCTCCCCTCCAGGTGAGATGAGGCCCAATTCCGCTGAGGTGTCTCGAGGCTGATCACACCTCACCTCTGGAACTTCGAAAGGGTCCTTCACACCCTTGGTGCAAATCAAGAAGTTCCCGGACATACCCTTCTCCACTCGAGAGAAAACACGCGGGTCCCGCCCACATCCAGAGGAGCCCCGTTTCCGCCTCGTACCTCGAGATGAGGGATCCTTTCCCTGCTTCGTCGGGAAAGAGTTCCCGGCGTTCCCGACGCATCTCAAGAGGAGGCCCTCTCAAGAGGTACGACGAGAGGAACTCCAGGGTCGTGCCACCATTCCAAGAGTCCCCCAGATGTCTCAGTCCATTCCAGAGGAACCTCTTTTCCCTTCACCGGCTCGTCTTTCATGCCGAGGATCGACTCACACAAGGTGGCACGTGGCACAGCCCTGTGGGAAAGCCTCGAGGGAAAGCCTCGAGGGACAGCCTCGAGGGAAAGCCACAGATCCCTTGATCCACGTGACAGGAAGCGTGACACTAATGCTGCAGCTCGGGAGCAAAGCACACGTGCATGCCCCCACTCGAGACGAGGCCTGACAACCCTGGGGAGACTCAGAATCACCCCAAAATCCATGGCTACACTGGAGAGGAATCCTCAGGTTCCGGGCCCAACTCCACACAAGGTCTTAGGCCCCGGGATTGACGGGAGAGAAATCCTGAGATGGCCCCTATCAACTCGCATGGGGAGTGGCCTCTCCTGAGGGCACGAGAGCGGGTCCCGGACGTCCCCGTCGTAACTCGAGAAGACCTGCTGCAACTCGAGATAATCCAGGAGGTTCTCCCCTCCAGGCGAGATGAGGCCCATTTCCGCTGAGGCGTCTCGAGGCTGATCACACCTCACCTCTGGAACTTCGAAAGGGTCCTTCACACCCTTGGTGCAAATCAAGAAGTTCCCCCTACCCGTCTCCAATCGAGAGGAAACACGAGGGTCCCGACCACATCCAGAGGAGCCCCGTTTCCGCCTCGGAGCTCCAGATGAGGGATCCTTTCCCTGCTTCGTCGAGAAAGAGTTCCCGGCGTTCCCGTCGCATCTCAAGAGGAGGCCCTCTCAACAGGATCCGCGAGAGGAACTCCAGGGTAGTGCCACCATTCCAAGAGTCCCCCAGATGTCTCAGTCCATTCCAGAGGAACCTCTTTTCCCTTCATCAGCACGTCTTTCACGCCGAGGATAGACTCACTCCAAGGTGGCACGTGGCACAGCCCTTTGGGAAAGCCTCGTGGGAAAGCCTCGAGGGACAGCCTTGAGGGAAAGCCACAGATCCCTTTTTCCACGTGTCAGGAAGCGTGACACTACTGCTGCAGCTCGAGAGGAAACCGCAAGTGCATGCCCCCACTGGAGACGAGGCCTGACTCCCCTGGGGAGACTCAGAAGCACCCCAAGATCCATGGCAACACTGAAGAGGAATCCTCAGGTTCCGGCCCCGACTACACAATGTCTTATTCAAAGGCATGGACGGGAGAGGAATCCCGAGTTGGCCCCTAGCAACTCGCATGGGGACTGGCCTTTCCTGAGGCCACCAGAGTGGGTCCCTGAGGTCCCCGTCGTCACTCGATAAGACCTGCCGCAACTCGAGAAAATCCAGGAGGTTCTCCCCTCCAGGTGAGATGAGGCCCATTTCCGCTGAGGCGTCTCGAGGATGATCACACCTCACCTCTGGAACTTCGAAAGGGACCTTCACACCCTTGGTACAAATCAAGAAGTTCCCCGACATACCCATGTCCACTGGAGAGGAAACACGAGGGTCCCGCCCACATCCAGAGGAGCCCCGTTTCCACCTCGTAGCTCGAGATGAGGGATCCTTTCCCTGCTTCGTCGGGAAAGAGTTCCCGGCATTCCCGTCGCATCTCAAGAAGAGGCCCTCTCAACAGGAACGGCGAGAGGAACTCCAGGGTCGTGCCACCATTGCAAGAGTCCCCCAGATGTCTCAGTCCATTCCAGAGGAACCTCTTTTCCCTTCACCGGCTCGTCTTTCACGCCGAGGATCGAATCACACCAAGGTGGCACGTGGCACAGCCCTTTGGGAAAGCCTCGTGGGATAGCCTCGAGGGACAGCCTCGAGGGAAAGCCGCACATCCCAGGTTCCACGTGGCAGGAAGCGTGACACTACTGCTGCTGCTCGGGTGGAAAGCGCACGGGCATGCCCCCACTCGAGACGAGACCTCACTCCCCTGGGGAGACTCAGAAGCACCCCAAGTGCCCTGGCAACACTGAAGAGGAATCCTCAGGTTCCGGCCCCGACTCCACACAAGGTCTTAGGCCCCGGAATGGACGGGAGAGAAATCCCGAGATGGTCCCTAGCAACTCGCATGGGGAGTGGCCTCTCCTGAGGGCACCAGTGCGGGTCCCGGACGTCCCCGTCGTAAGTCGAGAAGACCTGCCGCAACTCGAGAAAATCCAGGAGGTTCTCCCCTCCAGGCGAGATGAGGCCCATTTCCGCTGAGGCGTCTCGAGGCTGATCACACCTCACCTCTGGAACTTCGAAAGGGTCCTTCACACCCTTGGTGGAAATCAAGAAGTTCCCCGACAAACCCGTCTACAGTCGAGAGGAAACACGACGGTCCCGCCCATATCCAGAGGAGCCCTGTTTCCGCCTCATACCTCGAGATGAGGGATCCTTTCCCTGCTTCGTCGGGAAAGAGTTCCCGGCGTTCCCGACGCATCTCAAGAGGAGGCCCTCTCAAGAGGATCGACGAGAGGAACTCCAGGGTCGTGCCACCATTCCAAGAGTCCCCCAGATGTCTCAGTCCATTCCAGAGGAACCTCTTTTCCCTTCACCGGCTCGTCTTTCATGCCGAGGATCGACTCACATAAGGTGGCACGTGGCACAGCACTGTGGGAAAGCCTCGTGGGAAAGCCTAGAGGGACAGCCTCGAGGGAAAGCCGCATCTCCCTTGATCCACGTGACAGGAAGCTTGACACTGCTGCTGCAGCTCTGGAGGAAAGCGCACGTGCATGCCGCCACTCGAGACGAGGCCTGACTCCCCTGGGGAGACTTAGAAGCACCCCAAGATCCATGGCAACACTGGAGAGGAATCCTCAGGTTCCCGCCCCGACTCCACACATGGGCTGAGGCCCCGGCATGGACGGGAGAGGAATCCCGAGAGGTCACCTAGCAACTCGCATGGGGACTGGCCTTTCCTGACCACCAGAACGGGTCCCTGAGGTCCCCGTCGTAACTCGAGAAGACCTGCTGCAACTCGAGATAATCCAGGAGGTTCTCCCCTCCAGGCGAGATGAGGCCCATTTCCGCTGAGGCGTCTCGAGGCTGATCACACCTCACCTCTGGAACTTCGAAAGGGTCCTTCACACCCTTGGTGCAAATCAAGAAGTTCCCCCTACCCGTCTCCAATCGAGAGGAAACACGAGGGTCCCGACCACATCCAGAGGAGCCCCGTTTCCGCCTCGGAGCTCCAGATGAGGGATCCTTTCCCTGCTTCGTCGAGAAAGAGTTCCCGGCGTTCCCGTCGCATCTCAAGAGGAGGCCCTCTCAACAGGATCCGCGAGAGGAACTCCAGGGTAGTGCCACCATTCCAAGAGTCCCCCAGATGTCTCAGTCCATTCCAGAGGAACCTCTTTTCCCTTCATCAGCACGTCTTTCACGCCGAGGATAGACTCACTCCAAGGTGGCACGTGGCACAGCCCTTTGGGAAAGCCTCGTGGGAAAGCCTCGAGGGACAGCCTTGAGGGAAAGCCACAGATCCCTTTTTCCACGTGTCAGGAAGCGTGACACTACTGCTGCAGCTCGAGAGGAAACCGCAAGTGCATGCCCCCACTGGAGACGAGGCCTGACTCCCCTGGGGAGACTCAGAAGCACCCCAAGATCCATGGCAACACTGAAGAGGAATCCTCAGGTTCCGGCCCCGACTACACAATGTCTTATTCAAAGGCATGGACGGGAGAGGAATCCCGAGTTGGCCCCTAGCAACTCGCATGGGGACTGGCCTTTCCTGAGGCCACCAGAGTGGGTCCCTGAGGTCCCCGTCGTCACTCGATAAGACCTGCCGCAACTCGAGAAAATCCAGGAGGTTCTCCCCTCCAGGTGAGATGAGGCCCATTTCCGCTGAGGCGTCTCGAGGATGATCACACCTCACCTCTGGAACTTCGAAAGGGACCTTCACACCCTTGGTACAAATCAAGAAGTTCCCCGACATACCCATGTCCACTGGAGAGGAAACACGAGGGTCCCGCCCACATCCAGAGGAGCCCCGTTTCCACCTCGTAGCTCGAGATGAGGGATCCTTTCCCTGCTTCGTCGGGAAAGAGTTCCCGGCATTCCCGTCGCATCTCAAGAAGAGGCCCTCTCAACAGGAACGGCGAGAGGAACTCCAGGGTCGTGCCACCATTGCAAGAGTCCCCCAGATGTCTCAGTCCATTCCAGAGGAACCTCTTTTCCCTTCACCGGCTCGTCTTTCACGCCGAGGATCGAATCACACCAAGGTGGCACGTGGCACAGCCCTTTGGGAAAGCCTCGTGGGATAGCCTCGAGGGACAGCCTCGAGGGAAAGCCGCACATCCCAGGTTCCACGTGGCAGGAAGCGTGACACTACTGCTGCTGCTCGGGTGGAAAGCGCACGGGCATGCCCCCACTCGAGACGAGACCTCACTCCCCTGGGGAGACTCAGAAGCACCCCAAGTGCCCTGGCAACACTGAAGAGGAATCCTCAGGTTCCGGCCCCGACTCCACACAAGGTCTTAGGCCCCGGAATGGACGGGAGAGAAATCCCGAGATGGTCCCTAGCAACTCGCATGGGGAGTGGCCTCTCCTGAGGGCACCAGTGCGGGTCCCGGACGTCCCCGTCGTAAGTCGAGAAGACCTGCCGCAACTCGAGAAAATCCAGGAGGTTCTCCCCTCCAGGCGAGATGAGGCCCATTTCCGCTGAGGCGTCTCGAGGCTGATCACACCTCACCTCTGGAACTTCGAAAGGGTCCTTCACACCCTTGGTGGAAATCAAGAAGTTCCCCGACAAACCCGTCTACAGTCGAGAGGAAACACGACGGTCCCGCCCATATCCAGAGGAGCCCTGTTTCCGCCTCATACCTCGAGATGAGGGATCCTTTCCCTGCTTCGTCGGGAAAGAGTTCCCGGCGTTCCCGACGCATCTCAAGAGGAGGCCCTCTCAAGAGGATCGACGAGAGGAACTCCAGGGTCGTGCCACCATTCCAAGAGTCCCCCAGATGTCTCAGTCCATTCCAGAGGAACCTCTTTTCCCTTCACCGGCTCGTCTTTCATGCCGAGGATCGACTCACATAAGGTGGCACGTGGCACAGCACTGTGGGAAAGCCTCGTGGGAAAGCCTAGAGGGACAGCCTCGAGGGAAAGCCGCATCTCCCTTGATCCACGTGACAGGAAGCTTGACACTGCTGCTGCAGCTCTGGAGGAAAGCGCACGTGCATGCCGCCACTCGAGACGAGGCCTGACTCCCCTGGGGAGACTTAGAAGCACCCCAAGATCCATGGCAACACTGGAGAGGAATCCTCAGGTTCCCGCCCCGACTCCACACATGGGCTGAGGCCCCGGCATGGACGGGAGAGGAATCCCGAGAGGTCACCTAGCAACTCGCATGGGGACTGGCCTTTCCTGACCACCAGAACGGGTCCCTGAGGTCCCCGTCGTAACTCGAGAAGACCTGCCGCAACTCGAGAAAATCCGGGAGGTTCTCCCCTCCAGGTGAGATGAGGCCCAATTCCGCTGAGGTGTCTCGAGGCTGATCACACCTCACCTCTGGAACTTCGAAAGGGTCCTTCACACCCTTGGTGCAAATCAAGAAGTTCCCGGATATACCCTTCTCCACTCGAGAGAAAACACGCGGGTCCCGCCCACATCCAGAGGAGCCCCGTTTCCGCCTCTTAGCTCGAGATGTGGGATCCTTTCCCTGCTTCGTCGGGAAAGAGTTCCCTGCGTTCCCGTCGCATCTCAAGAGGAGGCCCTCTCAAGAGGATCGACGAGAGGAATTCCAGGGTCATGCCACCATTCCAAGAGTCCCGCAGATGACTCAGTCCATTCCAGAGGAAACTCTTTTTCCTTCACCGGCTCGTCTTTCACGCCGAGGATCGACACTCACAAAGGTGGCACGTGGCACAGCCCTGTGGGAAAGCCTCGAGGGAAAGCCTCGAGGGACAGCCTCGAGGGAAAGCCACAGATCCCTTGATCCACGTGACAGGAAGCGTGACACTAATGCTGCAGCTCGGGAGCAAAGCACACGTGCATGCCCCCACTCGAGACGAGGCCTGACAACCCTGGGGAGACTCAGAATCACCCCAAAATCCATGGCAACACTGGAGAGGAATCCTCAGGTTCCGGGACCAACTCCACACAAGGTCTTAGGCCCCGGCATGGACGGGAGAGAAATCCTGAGATGGCCCCTAGCAACTCGCATGGGGAGTGGCCTCTCCTGAGGGCACCAGAGCGGGTCCCGGACGTCCCCGTCGTAACTCGAGACGACCTGCCGCAACTCGAGAAAATCCAGGAGGTTCTCCCCTCCAGGCGAGATGAGGCCCATTTCCGCTGAGGCGTCTCGAGGCTGATCACACCTCACCTCTGGAACTTCGAAAGGGTCCTTCACACCCTTGGTGCAAATCAAGAAGTTCCCCGACATACCCGTCTCCACTCGAGAGGAAACACGTGGTTCCCGCCCACATCCAGAGGAGCCCCGTTTCCGCCTCGTAGCTCCAGATGAGGGATCCTTTCCCTGCTTCGTACAGAAAGAGTTCCCGGCGTTCCCGTCGCATCTCAAGAGGAGGCCCTCTCAACAGGATCCGCGAGAGGAACTCCAGGGTAGTGCCACCATTCCAAGAGTCCCCCAGATGTCTCAGTCCATTCCAGAGGAACCTCTTTTCCCTTCATCAGCACGTCTTTCACGCCGAGGATAGACTCACTCCAAGGTGGCACGTGGCACAGCCCTTTGGGAAAGCCTCGTGGGAAAGCCTCGAGGGACAGCCTTGACGGAAAGCCACAGATCCCTTTTTCCACGTGTCAGGAAGCGTGACACTACTGCTGCAGCTCGAGAGGAAACCGCACGTGCATGCCACCACTGGAGACGAGGCCTGACTCCCCTGGGGAGACTCAGAAGCACCCCAAGATCCATGGCAACACTGAAGAGGAATCCTCAGGTTCCGGCCCCGACTACACAATGTCTTATTCCCAGGCATGGACGGGAGAGGAATCCCGAGTTGGCCCCTAGCAACTCGCATGGGGACTGGCCTTTCCTGAGGCCACCAGAGCGGGTCCCTGAGGTCCCCGTCGTCACTCGATAAGACCTGCCGCAACTCGAGAAAATCGAAGAGGTTCTCCCCTCCAGGTGAGATGAGGCCCATTTCCGCTGAGGCGTCTCGAGGATGATCACACCTCACCTCTGGAACTTCGAAAGGGACCTTCACACCCTTGGTACAAATCAAGAAGTTCCCCGACATACCCATGTCCACTGGAGAGGAAACACGAGGGTCCCGCCCACATCCAGAGGAGCCCCGTTTCCACCTCGTAGCTCGAGATGAGGGATCCTTTCCCTGCTTCGTCGGGAAAGAGTTCCCGACATTCCCGTCGCATCTCAAGAAGAGGCCCTCTCAACAGGAACGGCGAGAGGAACTCCAGGGTCGTGCCACCATTCCAAGAGTCCCCCAGATGACTCAGTCCATTCCAGAGGAACCTCTTTTCCCTTCACCGGCTCGTCTTTCACGCCGAGGATCGACTCACACCAAGGTGGCACGTGGCACAGACCTGTGGGAAAGCCTCGAGGCAAAGCCTCGAGGGACAGCCTCGAGGGAAAGCCACAGATCCCTTTTTCCACGTGTCAGGAAGCGTGACACTACTGCTGCAGCTCGAGAGGAAACCGCACGTGCATGCCCCCACTGGAGACAAGGCCTGACTCCCCTGGGGAGACTCAGAAGCACCCCAAGATCCATGGCAACACTGAAGAGGAATCCTCAGGTTCCGGCCCCGACTACACAATGTCTTATTCAAAGGCATGGACGGGAGAGGAATCCCGAGTTGGCCCCTAGCAACTCGCATGGGGACTGGCCTTTCCTGAGGCCACCAGAGTGGGTCCCTGAGGTCCCCGTCGTCACTCGATAAGACCTGCCGCAACTCGAGAAAATCCAGGAGGTTCTCCCCTCCAGGTGAGATGAGGCCCATTTCCGCTGAGGCGTCTCGAGGATGATCACACCTCACCTCTGGAACTTCGAAAGGGACCTTCACACCCTTGGTACAAATCAAGAAGTTCCCCGACATACCCATGTCCACTGGAGAGGAAACACGAGGGTCCCGCCCACATCCAGAGGAGCCCCGTTTCCACCTCGTAGCTCGAGATGAGGGATCCTTTCCCTGCTTCGTCGGGAAAGAGTTCCCGGCATTCCCGTCGCATCTCAAGAAGAGGCCCTCTCAACAGGAACGGCGAGAGGAACTCCAGGGTCGTGCCACCATTGCAAGAGTCCCCCAGATGTCTCAGTCCATTCCAGAGGAAACTCTTTTCCCTTCACCGGCTCGTCTTTCACGCCGAGGATCGAATCACACCAAGGTGGCACGTGGCACAGCCCTTTGGGAAAGCCTCGTGGGATAGCCTCGAGGGACAGCCTCGAGGGAAAGCCGCACATCCCAGGTTCCACGTGGCAGGAAGCGTGACACTACTGCTGCTGCTCGGGTGGAAAGCGCACGGGCATGCCCCCACTCGAGACGAGACCTCACTCCCCTGGGGAGACTCAGAAGCACCCCAAGTGCCCTGGCAACACTGAAGAGGAATCCTCAGGTTCCGGCCCCGACTCCACACAAGGTCTTAGGCCCCGGAATGGACGGGAGAGAAATCCCGAGATGGTCCCTAGCAACTCGCATGGGGAGTGGCCTCTCCTGAGGGCACCAGAGCGGGTCCCGGACGTCCCCGTCGTAAGTCGAGAAGACCTGCCGCAACTCGAGAAAATCCAGGAGGTTCTCCCCTCCAGGCGAGATGAGGCCCATTTCCGCTGAGGCGTCTCGAGGCTGATCACACCTCACCTCTGGAACTTCGAAAGGGTCCTTCACACCCTTGGTGGAAATCAAGAAGTTCCCCGACAAACCCGTCTACAGTCGGGAGGAAACACGACGGTCCCGCCCACATCCAGAGGAGCCCTGTTTCCGCCTCATACCTCGAGATGAGGGATCCTTTCCCTGCTTCGTCGGGAAAGAGTTCCCGGCGTTCCCGACGCATCTCAAGAGGAGGCCCTCTCAAGAGGATCGACGAGAGGAACTCCAGGGTCGTGCCACCATTCCAAGAGTCCCCCAGATGTCTCAGTCCATTCCAGAGGAACCTCTTTTCCCTTCACCGGCTCGTCTTTCATGCCGAGGATCGACTCACATAAGGTGGCACGTGGCACAGCACTGTGGGAAAGCCTCGTGGAAAAGCCTAGAGGGACAGCCTCGAGGGAAAGCCGCATCTCCCTTGATCCACGTGACAGGAAGCTTGACACTGCTGCTGCAGCTCTGGAGGAAAGCGCACGTGCATGCCGCCACTCGAGACGAGGCCTGACTCCCCTGGGGAGACTTAGAAGCACCCCAAGATCCATGGCAACACTGGAGAGGAATCCTCAGGTTCCCGCCCCGACTCCACACATGGGCTGAGGCCCCGGCATGCACGGGAGAGGAATCCCGAGAGGTCACCTAGCAACTCGCATGGGGACTGGCCTTTCCTGACCACCAGAACGGGTCCCTGAGGTCCCCGTCGTAACTCGAGAAGACCTGCCGCAACTCGAGAAAATCCGGGAGGTTCTCCCCTCCAGGTGAGATGAGGCCCAATTCCGCTGAGGTGTCTCGAGGCTGATCACACCTCACCTCTGGAACTTCGAAAGGGTCCTTCACACCCTTGGTGCAAATCAAGAAGTTCCCGGACATACCCTTCTCCACTCGAGAGAAAACACGCGGGTCCCGCCCACATCCAGAGGAGCCCCGTTTCCGCCTCTTAGCTCGAGATGTGGGATCCTTTCCCTGCTTCGTCGGGAAAGAGTTCCCTGCGTTCCCGTCGCATCTCAAGAGGAGGCCCTCTCAAGAGGATCGACGAGAGGAATTCCAGGGTCATGCCACCATTCCAAGAGTCCCGCAGATGACTCAGTCCATTCCAGAGGAAACTCTTTTTCCTTCACCGGCTCGTCTTTCACGCCGAGGATCGACACTCACAAAGGTGGCACGTGGCACAGCCCTGTGGGAAAGCCTCGAGGGAAAGCCTCGAGGGACAGCCTCGAGGGAAAGCCACAGATCCCTTGATCCACGTGACAGGAAGCGTGACACTAATGCTGCAGCTCGGGAGCAAAGCACACGTGCATGCCCCCACTCGAGATGAGGCCTGACAACCCTGGGGAGACTCAGAATCACCCCAAAATCCATGGCAACACTAGAGAGGAATCCTCAGGTTCCGGGACCAACTCCACACAAGGTCTTAGGCCCCGGCATGGACGGGAGAGAAATCCTGAGATGGCCCCTAGCAACTCGCATGGGGAGTGGCCTCTCCTGAGGGCACCAGAGCGGGTCCCGGACGTCCCCGTCGTAACTCGAGAAGACCTGCCGCAACTCGAGAAAATCCAGGAGGTTCTCCCCTCCAGGCGAGATGAGGCCCATTTCCGCTGAGGCGTCTCGAGGCTGATCACACCTCACCTCTGGAACTTCGAAAGGGTCCTTCACACCCTTGGTGCAAATCAAGAAGTTCCCCGACATACCCGTCTCCACTCGAGAGGAAACACGTGGTTCCCGCCCACATCCAGAGGAGCCCCGTTTCCGCCTCGTAGCTCCAGATGAGGGATCCTTTCCCTGCTTCGTCGAGAAAGAGTTCCCGGCGTTCCCGTCGCATCTCAAGAGGAGGCCCTCTCAACAGGATCCGCGAGAGGAACTCCAGGGTAGTGCCACCATTCCAAGAGTCCCCCAGATGTCTCAGTCCATTCCAGAGGAACCTCTTTTCCCTTCATCAGCACGTCTTTCACGCCGAGGATAGACTCACTCCAAGGTGGCACGTGGCACAGCCCTTTGGGAAAGCCTCGTGGGAAAGCCTCGAGGGACAGCCTTGAGGGAAAGCCACAGATCCCTTTTTCCACGTGTCAGGAAGCGTGACACTACTGCTGCAGCTCGAGAGGAAACCGCACGTGCATGCCACCACTGGAGACGAGGCCTGACTCCCCTGGGGAGACTCAGAAGCACCCCAAGATCCATGGCAACACTGAAGAGGAATCCTCAGGTTCCGGCCCCGACTACACAATGTCTTATTCCCAGGCATGGACGGGAGAGGAATCCCGAGTTGGCCCCTAGCAACTCGCATGGGGACTGGCCTTTCCTGAGGCCACCAGAGCGGGTCCCTGAGGTCCCCGTCGTCACTCGATAAGACCTGCAGCAACTCGAGAAAATCCAAGAGGTTCTCCCCTCCAGGTGAGATGAGGCCCATTTCCGCTGAGGCGTCTCGAGGATGATCACACCTCACCTCTGGAACTTCGAAAGGGACCTTCACACCCTTGGTACAAATCAAGAAGTTCCCCGACATACCCATGTCCACTGGAGAGGAAACACGAGGGTCCCGCCCACATCCAGAGGAGCCCCGTTTCCACCTCGTAGCTCGAGATGAGGGATCCTTTCCCTGCTTCGTCGGGAAAGAGTTCCCGACATTCCCGTCGCATCTCAAGAAGAGGCCCTCTCAACAGGAACGGCGAGAGGAACTCCAGGGTCGTGCCACCATTCCAAGAGTCCCCCAGATGACTCAGTCCATTCCAGAGGAACCTTTTTTCCCTTCACCGGCTCGTCTTTCACGCCGAGGATCGACTCACACCAAGGTGGCACGTGGCACAGACCTGTGGGAAAGCCTCGAGGGAAAGCCTCGAGGGACAGCCTCGAGGGAAAGCCACAGATCCCTTGATCCACGTGACAGGAAGCGTGACACTAATGCTGCAGCTCGGGAGGAAAGCACACGTGCATGCACCCACTCGATACGAGGCCTGACTCCCCTGGGGAGACTCAGAAGCACCCCAAAATCCATGGCAACACTGGAGAGGAATCCTCAGGTTCCGGCCCCGACTCCACACAAGGTCTTAGGCCCCGGAATGGACGGGAGAGGAATCCCGAGATGGCCCGTAGCAATTCGCATGGGGTTTGGCCTTTCCTGAGGCCACCAGAGCGGGTCCCTGAGGTCCCCGTCGTAACTCGAGAAGACCTGCCGCAACTCGAGAAAATCCAGGAGGTTCTCCCCTCCAGGCGAGATGAGGCCCATTTCCGCTGAGGCGTCTCGAGTCTGATCACACCTCACCTCTGGAACTTCGAAAGGGTCCTTCACACCCTTGGTGGAAACCAAGAAGTTCCCCGACACACCCGTCTACACTCGGGAGGAAACACGACGGTCCCGCCCATATCCAGAGGAGCCCTGTTTCCGCCTCGTACCTCGAGATGAGGGATCCTTTCCCTGCTTCGTCGGGAAAGAGTTCCCGGCGATCCCGTCGCATCTCAAGAGGAGGCCCTCTCAAGAGGATGGACGAGAGGAACTCCAGGGTCGTGCCACCATTCCAAGAGTCCCCCAGATATCTCAGTCCATTCCAGAGGAACCTCTTTTCCCTTCACCGGCTCGTCTTTCACGCCGAGGACCGACTCACACCAAGGTGGCATGTGTCACAGCCCTTTGGGAAAGCCTCGTGGGAAATCCTCGAGGGACAGGCTCGAGGGAAAGCCGCAGATCCCTTGATCCACGTGGCAGGAAGCGTGACACTACTGCTGCAGCTCGGGAGGAAAGCGCACGGGCATGCCCACACTCGAGACGAGGCCTGACTCCCATGGAGAGACTCAGAAGCACCCCAAGTGCCATGGCAACACTGAAGAGGAATCCTCAGGTTCTGGCCCCGACTCCACACAAGGTCTTAGGCCCCGGCATGGACGGGAGAGGAATCCCGAGATAGCCCCTAGCAACTCGCATGGGGCTGGCCTCTCCTGAGGCCACCAGAGCGGGTCCCTGAGGTCCTCGTCGTAACTCGAGAAGACCTGCCGCAACTCGAGAAAATCCAGGAGGTTCTCCCCTCCAGGCGAGATGAGGCCCATTTCCACTGAGGCGTCTCGAGGCTGGTCACACCTCACCTCTGGAACTTCGAAAGGGTCCTTCACACCCTTGGTGCAAATCAAGAAGTTCCCCGACATACCCGTCTCCACTCGAGAGGAAACACGAGGGTCCCGCCCACATCCAGAGGAGCCCCGTTTCCGCCTCGTAGCTCGAGATGAGGGATCCTTTCCCTGCTTCATCGGGAAAGAGATCCCGGCGTTCCCGTCGCATCTCAAGAGGAGGCCCTCTCAACAGGAAAGGCGAGAGGAACTGCAGGGTCGTGCCACCATTCCAAGAGTCCCCCAGATGTCTCAGTCCATTCCAGAGGAACCTCTTTTCCCTTCACCGGCTCGTCTTTCACGCCGAGGATCGACTCACACCAAGGTGGGACGTGGCACAGCCCTGTGGGAAAGCCTCGAGGGAAAGCCTCTAGGGACAGCCTCGAGGGAAAGCCACAGATCCCTTGATCCACGTGACAGGATGCGTGACACTAATGCTGCAGCTCGGGAGGAAAGCACACGTGCATGCCCCCACTCGAGACGAGGCCTGAAAACCCTGGGGAGACTCAGAAGCACCCCAAAATCCATGGCAACACTGGAGAGGAATCCTCAGGTTCCGGCCCCGACTCCACACAAGGTCTTAGGCCCCGGCATGGACGGGAGAGGAATCCCGAGATGGCCCGTAGCAATTAGCATGGGGTCTGGCCTCTCCTGAGGCCACCAGAGCGGGACCCTGAGGTACCCGTCGTAACTCGAGAATCTTGCCACAACTCGAGAAAATCCAGGAGGTTCTCCCCTCCAGGCGAGATGAGGCCCATTTCCGCTGAGGCGTCTCGAGGCTGATCACACCTCACCTCTGGAACTTCGAAAGGGTCCTTCACACCCTTGGTGCAAATCAAGAAGTTCCCCGATATACCCGTCTCCACTCGAGAGGAAACACGTGGTTCCCGCCCACATCCAGAGGAGCCCCGTTTCCGCCTCGTAGCTCCAGATGAGGGATCCTTTCCCTGCTTCGTCGGGAAAGAGTTCCCGGCGTTCCCGTCGCATCTCAAGAGGAGGCCCTCTCAACAGGAACGGAGAGAGGAACTCCAGGGTCGTACCACCATTCCAAGAGTCCCCCAGATGTCTCTGTCCATTCCAGAGGAACCACTTATCCCTTCACCGGCTCGTTTTTCACGCCGAGTATCGACTCACACCAAGGTGGCACGTGGCACAGCCCTGTGGGAAAGCCTCGTGGGAAAGCTTCGAGGGCAGCCTCGAGGGAAAGCCGCAGATCCCTTGATCCACGTGAAAGGAAGCGTGACACTACTGCTGCAGCTCGGGAGGAAATCGCACGTGCATGACCCCACTCGAGACCAGGACTGACTCGCCTGGGGAGACTCAGAAGCACCCCAACATCCATGGCAACAGAGGAGAGGAAACCTCAGGTTCCGGCCCCGACTCCACACAAGGTCTTAGGCCCCGGCATGAAAGGGAGAGGAATCCCGATATGGCCCCTAGCAACTCGCATGGGGACTGGCCTTTCCTGAGACCACCAGAGCGGGTGCCTGAGGTCCCCGTCGTCACTCGATAAGACCTGCCGCACCTCGAGAAAATACAGGAGGTTCTCCCCTCCAGGCGAGATGAGGCCCATTTCCGCTGAGGCGTCTCGAGGCTGATCACACCTCACCTCTGGAACTTCGAAAGGGTCCTTCACACCCTTGGTGCAAATCAAGAAGTTCCCCAACATACCCTTCTCCACTCGAGAGGAAACACGAGGGTCCCGCCCACATCCAGAGGAGCCCCGTTTCCGCCTCTTAGCTCGAGATGTGGGATCCTTTCCCTGCTTCGTCGGGAAAGAGTTCCCGGAGTTCCCGTCGCATCTCAAGAGGAGGCCCTCTCAAGAGGATCGACGAGAGGAACTCCAGGGTCGTGCCACCATTCCAAGAGTCCCCCAGATGTCTCAGTCCATTCCAGAGGAACTTCTTTTCCCTTCACCGGCTCATCTTTCATGCCGAGGATCGACTCAGACAAGGTGGCACGTGGCACAGCCCTGTGGGAAAGCCTCGTGGGAAAGCCTAGAGGGACAGCCTCGAGGGAAAGCCGCATCTCCCTTGATCCACGTGACAGGAAGCTTGACACTGCTGCTGCAGCTCGGGAGGAAAGCGCACGTGCATGCCCCCACTCGAGACGAGGCCTGACTCCCCTGGGGAGACTCAGAAGCACCCCAAGATACATGGCAACACTGGAGAGTAATCCTCAGGATCCGGCCCCGACTTCACACAAGGTCTTAGGCCCCGGCATGGACGGGAGAGGAATCCTGAGATGGCCCCTAGCAACTCGCATGGGGACTGGCCTTTCCTGAGGCCACCAGAGCGGGTCCCTGAGGTCCCCGTCGTAACTCAAGAAGACCTGCCGCAACTCGAGAAAATCCAGGAGGTTCTCCCCTCCAGGCGAGATGCGGCCCATTTCCGCTGAGGCGTCTCGAGGCTGATCACACCTCACCTCTGAAACTTCGAAAGGGTCCTTCACACCCTTGGTGCAAATAAAGAAGCTCCCCGACATACCCGTCTCCACTCGAGAGGAAACACGAGTGTCCCGCCCACATGCAGATTAGCCCCGTTTCCGCCTCGTAGCTCGAGATGAGGGATCCTTTCCCTGCTTCGTCGGAAAGATTTCCCGGCGTTCCCGTCGCATCTCTAGAGGAGGCCCTCTCAACAGGAACGGCGAGAGGAACTCCAGGGTCGTGCCACCATTCCAAGAGTCCCCCAGATGTCTCAGTCCATTCCAGAGGAACCTCTTTTCCCTTCACCGGCTCGCTTTCACGCCGAGGATTGACTCACACCAAGGTGGCACGTGGCATAGCCCTGTGGGAAAGCCTCGTGGGAAAGCCTCGAGGGAAAGCCGCAGATCACTTGATCCACGTGACAGGAAGGGTGACACTACTGCTGCAGCTCGGGAGGAAAGCGCACGTGCATGCCACCACTCGAGACGAGGCCTGACTCCCCTGGGGAGACTCAGAAGCACCCCAAGATCCATGGCAACACTGCAGAGAAATCCTCAGGTTCCGGGCCCGACTCCACACAAGGGCTGAGGCCCCGGCATGGACGGGAGAGGAAACCCGAGAGGTCCCCTAGCAACTCACATGGGGACTGGCCTTTCCTGAGGCCACCAGAGCGGGTCCCTGAGGTCCCCGTCGTAACTCGAGAAGACCTGCCGCAACTTGAGAAAATCCAGGAGGTTCTCCCCTCCAGGCGAGATGAGGCCCATTTCCGCTGAGGCGTCTCGAGGCTGATCACACCTCACCTCTGGAACTTCGAAAGGGTCCTTCACACCCTTGGTGAAAATCAAGATATTCCCCGAAATACCCGTCTCCACTCGAGAGGAAACACGAGGGTCCCGCCCACATCCAGAGGAGCCCCGTTTCCGCCTCGTCGCTCGAGATGTGGGATCCTTTCCGTGCTTCGTCGGGAAAGAGTTCCCGGCGATCCCGTCGCATCTCAAGAGGAGGCCCTCTCAAGAGGATGGACGAGAGGAACTCCAGGGTCGTGCCACCATTCCAAGAGTCCCCCAGATATCTCAGTCCATTCCAGAGGAACCTCTTTTCCCTTCACCGGCTCGTCTTTCACGCCGAGGACCGACTCACACCAAGGTGGCATGTGTCACAGCCCTTTGGGAAAGCCTCGTGGGAAATCCTCGAGGGACAGGCTCGAGGGAAAGCCGCAGATCCCTTGATCCACGTGGCAGGAAGCGTGACACTACTGCTGCAGCTCGGGAGGAAAGCGCACGGGCATGCCCACACTCGAGACGAGGCCTGACTCCCATGGAGAGACTCAGAAGCACCCCAAGTGCCATGGCAACACTGAAGAGGAATCCTCAGGTTCTGGCCCCGACTCCACACAAGGTCTTAGGCCCCGGCATGGACGGGAGAGGAATCCCGAGATAGCCCCTAGCAACTCGCATGGGGCTGGCCTCTCCTGAGGCCACCAGAGCGGGTCCCTGAGGTCCTCGTCGTAACTCGAGAAGACCTGCCGCAACTCGAGAAAATCCAGGAGGTTCTCCCCTCCAGGCGAGATGAGGCCCATTTCCACTGAGGCGTCTCGAGGCTGGTCACACCTCACCTCTGGAACTTCGAAAGGGTCCTTCACACCCTTGGTGCAAATCAAGAAGTTCCCCGACATACCCGTCTCCACTCGAGAGGAAACACGAGGGTCCCGCCCACATCCAGAGGAGCCCCGTTTCCGCCTCGTAGCTCGAGATGAGGGATCCTTTCCCTGCTTCATCGGGAAAGAGATCCCGGCGTTCCCGTCGCATCTCAAGAGGAGGCCCTCTCAACAGGAAAGGCGAGAGGAACTGCAGGGTCGTGCCACCATTCCAAGAGTCCCCCAGATGTCTCAGTCCATTCCAGAGGAACCTCTTTTCCCTTCACCGGCTCGTCTTTCACGCCGAGGATCGACTCACACCAAGGTGGGACGTGGCACAGCCCTGTGGGAAAGCCTCGAGGGAAAGCCTCTAGGGACAGCCTCGAGGGAAAGCCACAGATCCCTTGATCCACGTGACAGGATGCGTGACACTAATGCTGCAGCTCGGGAGGAAAGCACACGTGCATGCCCCCACTCGAGACGAGGCCTGAAAACCCTGGGGAGACTCAGAAGCACCCCAAAATCCATGGCAACACTGGAGAGGAATCCTCAGGTTCCGGCCCCGACTCCACACAAGGTCTTAGGCCCCGGCATGGACGGGAGAGGAATCCCGAGATGGCCCGTAGCAATTAGCATGGGGTCTGGCCTCTCCTGAGGCCACCAGAGCGGGACCCTGAGGTACCCGTCGTAACTCGAGAATCTTGCCACAACTCGAGAAAATCCAGGAGGTTCTCCCCTCCAGGCGAGATGAGGCCCATTTCCGCTGAGGCGTCTCGAGGCTGATCACACCTCACCTCTGGAACTTCGAAAGGGTCCTTCACACCCTTGGTGCAAATCAAGAAGTTCCCCGATATACCCGTCTCCACTCGAGAGGAAACACGTGGTTCCCGCCCACATCCAGAGGAGCCCCGTTTCCGCCTCGTAGCTCCAGATGAGGGATCCTTTCCCTGCTTCGTCGGGAAAGAGTTCCCGGCGTTCCCGTCGCATCTCAAGAGGAGGCCCTCTCAACAGGAACGGAGAGAGGAACTCCAGGGTCGTACCACCATTCCAAGAGTCCCCCAGATGTCTCTGTCCATTCCAGAGGAACCACTTATCCCTTCACCGGCTCGTTTTTCACGCCGAGTATCGACTCACACCAAGGTGGCACGTGGCACAGCCCTGTGGGAAAGCCTCGTGGGAAAGCTTCGAGGGCAGCCTCGAGGGAAAGCCGCAGATCCCTTGATCCACGTGAAAGGAAGCGTGACACTACTGCTGCAGCTCGGGAGGAAATCGCACGTGCATGACCCCACTCGAGACCAGGACTGACTCGCCTGGGGAGACTCAGAAGCACCCCAACATCCATGGCAACAGAGGAGAGGAAACCTCAGGTTCCGGCCCCGACTCCACACAAGGTCTTAGGCCCCGGCATGAAAGGGAGAGGAATCCCGATATGGCCCCTAGCAACTCGCATGGGGACTGGCCTTTCCTGAGACCACCAGAGCGGGTGCCTGAGGTCCCCGTCGTCACTCGATAAGACCTGCCGCACCTCGAGAAAATACAGGAGGTTCTCCCCTCCAGGCGAGATGAGGCCCATTTCCGCTGAGGCGTCTCGAGGCTGATCACACCTCACCTCTGGAACTTCGAAAGGGTCCTTCACACCCTTGGTGCAAATCAAGAAGTTCCCCAACATACCCTTCTCCACTCGAGAGGAAACACGAGGGTCCCGCCCACATCCAGAGGAGCCCCGTTTCCGCCTCTTAGCTCGAGATGTGGGATCCTTTCCCTGCTTCGTCGGGAAAGAGTTCCCGGAGTTCCCGTCGCATCTCAAGAGGAGGCCCTCTCAAGAGGATCGACGAGAGGAACTCCAGGGTCGTGCCACCATTCCAAGAGTCCCCCAGATGTCTCAGTCCATTCCAGAGGAACTTCTTTTCCCTTCACCGGCTCATCTTTCATGCCGAGGATCGACTCAGACAAGGTGGCACGTGGCACAGCCCTGTGGGAAAGCCTCGTGGGAAAGCCTAGAGGGACAGCCTCGAGGGAAAGCCGCATCTCCCTTGATCCACGTGACAGGAAGCTTGACACTGCTGCTGCAGCTCGGGAGGAAAGCGCACGTGCATGCCCCCACTCGAGACGAGGCCTGACTCCCCTGGGGAGACTCAGAAGCACCCCAAGCTCCATGGCAACACTGGAGAGGAATTCTCAGGTTCCGGCCCCGATTCCACACAAGGTCTTAGACCCCGGCATGGACGGGAGAGGAATCCCGAGATGGCCCCTAGCAACTCGCATGGGGACTGGCCTTTCCTGAGGCCACCAGAGCGGGTCCCTGAGGTCCCCGTCGTAACTCGAGAAGACCTGCCGCAACTCGAGAAAATCCGGGAGGTTCTCCCCTCCAGGTGAGATGAGGCCCAATTCCGCTGAGGTGTCTCGAGGCTGATCACACCTCACCTCTGGAACTTCGAAAGGTACCTTCACACCCTTGGTACAAACCAAGAAGTTCCCCGACATACCCATCTCCACTCGAGAGGAAACACGAGGGTCCCGCCCACAATCAGAGGAGTCCCGTTTCCGCCTCGTAGCTCGAGATTAGGGATCCTTTCCCTGCTTCGTCGGGAAAGAGTTCCCGGCCTTCCCGTCGCATCTCAAGAGGAGGCCCTCTCAACAGGAACGGCGAGAGGAACTCCAGGGTCGTGCCACCATTCCAAGAGTCCCCCAGATGTCTCAGTCCATTCCAGAGGAACCTCTTTTCCCTTCAACGGCTCGTCTTTCACTCGAGGATCGACTCACACCAATGTGGCACGTGGCACAGCCCTGTGGGAAAGACTCGTGGGAAAGCCTCGAGCGAAAGCCTCGAGGGAAAGCCACAGATCCCTTGATCCACGTGACAGGAAGCGTGACACTACTGCTGCAGCTCGGGAGGAAAGCGCACGTGCATGCCCCCACTCGAGACGAGGCCTGAGTCCCCTGGGGAGACTCAGAAGCTCCCCAAGATCCATGGCCAAACTGGAGAGGAATCCTCAGGTTCCGGCCCCGAATCCACACAAGGACTGAGGCCCCGGCACGGACGGGAGAGGAATCTCGAGAGGTCCCCTAGCAACTCGCACGGGGACTGGCCTTTCCTGAGGCCACCAGAGCGGGTCCCTGAGGTGCCCGTCGTAACTCTAGAAGACCTGCCGCAACTCGAGAAAATCCAGGAGGTTCTCCCCTCCAGGCGAGATGAGGCCCATTTCCGCTGAGGCGTCTCGAGGCTGATCACACCTCACCTCTGAAACTTCGAAAGGGTCCTTCACACCCTTGGTGCAAATCAAGAAGCTCCCCGACATACCCGTCTCCACTCGAGAGGAAACACGAGTGTCCCGCCCACATGCAGAGGAGCCCCGTTTCCGCCTCGTAGCTCGAGATTAGGGATCCTTTCCCTGCTTCGTCGGAAAGATTTCCCGGCGTTCCCGTCGCATCTCTAGAGGAGGCCCTCTCAACAGGAACGGCGAGAGGAAGTCCAGGGTCGTGCCACCATTCCAAGAGACCCCAGATGTCTCAGTCCATTCCAGAGGAACCTCTTTTCCCTTCACCGGCTCGTCTTTCACGCTGACGATCTACTCACACCAAGGTGGCAGGGGGCACTGCCCTGTGGGAAAGTCTCGTGGGAAAGCCTCGAGCGAAAGCCTCGAGGGAAACCACAGAACCCTTGATCCACGTGACCGGAAGCGTGACACTACTGCTGCAGCTCGGGAGGAAAGCACACGTGCATGCCCCCACTCGAGACGAGTCCTGACTCCCCTGGGGAGACTCAGAAGCACCCCAAGATCCATGGCAACACTGGATAGGAATCCTCAGGTTCCGGCCCCGACTCCACACAAGGACTGAGGCCCCGGCATGGACGGGAGAGGAATCCCGAGATGGCCCCTAGCAACTCGCATGGGGACTGGCCTTTCCTGAGGCCACCAGAGCGGGTACCTGAGGTCCCCGTCGTAACTCGAGAAGACCTGCCGCAACTCGAGAAAATCCAGGAGGTTTCTACCCTCCAGGCGAGATGACGCCCATTTCCGCTGAGGCTTCTCGAAGCTGATCACACCTCCCCTCTGGAACTTCGAAAGGGTCCTTCACACCCTTGGTGCAAATCAAGAAGTTCCCCGACATACCCGTCTCCACTCGAGAGGAAACACGAGGGTCCCGCCCACATCCAGAGGAGCCCCGTTTCCGCCTCTTAGCTTGAGATGAGGGATCCTTTCCCTGCTTCGTCGGGAAAGAGTTCCCGGCCTTCCCGTCGCATCTCAAGAGGAGGCCCTCTCAAGAGGATTGACGAGAGGAACTCCAGGGTCCTGCCACCATTCCAAGGGTCCCCCAGATGTCTCAGTCCATTCCAGAGGAACCTCTTTTCCCTTCACCGGCTCGTCTTTCACGCCGAGGATCGACTCACACCAAGGTGGCACGTGGCATAGCCCTGTGGGAAAGCCTCGTGGGAAAGCCTCGAGGGAAAGCCGCAGATCACTTGATCCACGTGACAGGAAGCGTGACACTACTGCTGCAGCTCGGGAGGAAAGCGCACGTGCATGCCCCCACTCGAGACGAGGCCTGAGTCCCCTGGGGAGACTCAGAAGCACCCCAAGATCCATGGCAACACTGGAGAGGAATCCTCATGTTCCGGCCCCGACTCCACACAAGGACTAGGCCACGGCATGGCCGGGAGAGGAATCTCGAGAGGTCCCCTAGAAACTCGGATGGGGATTTTCCTTTCCTGAGGCCACCAGAGTGGGTCCCTGAGGTCCCCGTCGTAACTCGAGAAGACCTGCCGCAACTCGAGAAAATCCAGGAGGTTCTCCCCTCCAGGCGAGATGCGGCCCATTTCCGCTGAGGCGTCTCGAGGCTGATCACACGTCACCTCTGAAACTTCGAAAGGGTCCTTCACACCCTTGGTGCAAATCAAGAAGCTGCCCGACATACCCGTCTCCACTCGAGAGGAAACACGAGGGTCCCGCCCACATCCAGAGGAGACCAGTTTCTGCCTCGTAGCTCGAGATGAGGGATCCTTTCCCTGCTTCTTTGGGAGAGAGTTCCCAGCGTTCCTGTCGCATCTCAAGAGGAGGCCCTCTCAACAGGAATGGCGAGAGGAACTCCAGGGTCTTGCCACCATTCCAAGAGTCCCCCAGATGTCTCAGTCCATTCCAGAGGCACGTCTTTTCCCTTCACCGGCTCGTCTTTCACGCTGAGGATCGACTCACACCAAGGTGGCACGTGGCACAGCCCTGTGGGAAAGCCTCGAGGGAAAGCCTAGAGCGAAAGACTCGAGAGAAAGCCACAGATCCCTTGATCCACGTGACAGGAAGCGTGACACTACTGCTGCAGCTCGGGAGGAAAGCGCACGTGCATGCCCCCACTCGAGACGAGGCCTGACTCCCCTGGGGAGACTCAGAAGCACCCCAAGATCCATGGCAACACTGGAGAGGAATCCTCAGGTTCCGGCCCCGACTCCACACAAGGTTTTAGGCCCCGGCATGGACGGGAGAGGAATCCCGAGATGGCCCCTAGCAACTCGAATGTGGACTGGCCTCTCCTGAGGCCAACACAGCGGGTCCCTGTGGTCCCGGTCATAACTCAAGAAGACCTGCCGCAACTCGAGAAAATCCAGGAGATTCTCCCCTCCAGGCGAGATGAGGCCCATTTCCGCTGAGGCGTCTCGAGGCTGATCACACCTCACCTCTGGAACTTCGAAAGGGTCCTTCACACCCTTGGTGCAAATCAAGAAGATCCCCGACATACCCGTCTCCACTCGAGAGGAAACACGAGGGTCCCGCCCACATCCAGAGGAGCCCCGTTTCCGCCTCGTAGCTCGAAATGAGGGATCCTTTCCCTGCTTCGTCGGAAAAGATTTTCCGGCGTTCCCGTCGCATCTCAAGAGGAGGCCCTCTCAAGAGGATCGACGAGAGGAACTCCAGGTTCCTGCCACCATTCCAAGAGTCCCCCACATGTCTCAGTCCATTCCAGAGGAACGTCTTTTCCCTTCACCGGCTCGTCTTTCACGCCGAGGATCGACTCACACCAAGGTGGCACGTGGCACAGCCCTGTGGGATAACCTCGTGGGAAAGCCTCGAGGGAAAGCCGCAGATCACTTGATCCACGTGACAGGAAGCGTGACACTACTGCTGCAGCTCGGGAGGAAAGCGCACGTGCATGCCCCCACTCGAAACGAGGCCTGAGTCCCCTGGGGAGACTCAGAAGCACCCCAAGATCCATGGCAACACTGGAGAGGAATCCTCAGGTTCCGGCCCCGAATCCACACAAGGCCTGAGGCCCCAGCATGGACGGGAGAGGAATCTCGAGAGGTCCCCTAGCACCTCGCATGGGGACTGGCCTTTCCTGAGGCCACCAGAGCGGGTCCCTGAGGTGCCCGTCGTAACTCGAGAAGACCTGCCGCAACTCGAGAAAATCCAGGAGGTTCTCCCCTCCAGGCGAGATGCGGCCCATTTCCGCTGAGGCGTCTCGAGGCTGATCACACCTCACCTCTGAAACTTCGATAGGGTCCTTCACACCCTTGGTGCAAATCCAGAAGCTCCCCGACATACTCGTCTCCACTCGAGAGGAAACACGAGGGTCCCACCCACATCCAGGGGAGCCCCGTTTCCGCCTCATAGCTCGAGATGTGGGATCCTTTAACTGCTTCGTCGGGAAAGAGTTCCCGGCTTTCCCGTCGCATCTCAAGAGGAGGCCCTCTCAACAGGAATGGCGATAGGAACTCCAGGGTCGTGCCACCATTCCAAAAGTCCCCCAGATATCTCAGTCCATTCCAGAGGAACCTCTTTTCCCTTCACCGGCTCGTCTTTCACGCCGAGGATCGACTCACACCAAGGTGGCACGTGGCACAGCCCTGTGGGAAAGCCTCGTAGGAAAGCCCCGAGCGAAAGCCTCGAGGGAAAGCCACAGATCCCTTGATCCACATGACAGGAAGCGTGACACTACTGTTGCAGCTCGGGAGGAAAGCGCACGTGCATGCCCCCACTCGAGACGAGGCCTGACTCCCCTGGGGAGACTCAGAAGCACCCCAAGATCCATGGCAACACTGGAGAGGAATCCTCAGGTTCCGGTCACCACTCCACACAAGGACTGAGGCCCCGGCATGGACGGGAGAGGAAACCCGAGAGGTCCCCTAGCAACTCGCATGGGGACTGGCCTTTCCTGAGGCCACCAGAGCGGGACCCTGAGGTCCCCGTCGTAACTCGAGAAGACCTGCCGCAACTCGAGAAAATATAGGAGGTTCTCCCCTCCAGGCGAGATGAGGCCCATTTCCGCTGAGGCGTCTCGAGGCTGATCACACCTCACCTCTGGAACTTCGAAAGGGTCCTTCACACCCTTGGTGCAAATCAAGAAGTTCCCCGACAAACCCGTCTACAGTCGGGAGGAAACACGAGGGTCCCGCCCACATCCAGAGGAGCCCTGTTTCCGCCTCGTACCTCGAGATGAGGGATCCTTTCCCTGCTTCGTCGGGAAAGAGTTCCCGGGGTTCCCGTCGCATCTCAAGAGGAGGCCCTCTCAAGAGGATCGACGAGAGGAACTCCAGGGTCGTGCCACCATTCCAAGAGTCCCCCAGATGTCTCAGTCCATTCCAGAGGAACCTCTTTTCCCTTCACCGGCTCGTCTTTCATGCCGAGGATCGACTCACACAAGGTGGCACGTGGCACAGCCCTGTGGGAAAGCCTCGTGGGAAAGCCTAGAGGGACAGCCTCGAGGGAAAGCCGCATCTCCCTTGATCCACGTGACAGGAAGCCTGACACTGCTGCTGCAGCTCGGGAGGAAAGCGCACGTGCATGCCCCCACTCGAGACGAGGCCTGACTCCCCTGGGGAGACTCAGAAGCACCCGAAGTGCCATGGCAACACTGAAGAGGAATCCTCAGGTTCCGGCCCCGAGTCCACCCAAGGTCTTAGGCCGCGGCATGGACGGGAGAGGAATCCCGAGATGGCCCCTAGCAACTCGCATGGGGAGTGGCCTTTCCTGAGGCCACCAGAACGGGTCCCTGAGGTCCCCGTCGTAACTCGAGAAGACCTGCCGCACCTCGAGAAAATCCAGGAGGTTCTCCCCTCCAGGCAAGATGAGGCCCATTTCCGCTAAGGCGTCTCGAGGCTGATCACACCTCACCTCTGGAACTTCGAAAGGGACCTTCACACCCTTGGTGCAAATCAAGAAGTTCCCCGACATACCTACCCTTCTCCACTCGAGAGGAAACACGAGGGTCCCGCCCACATCCAGAGGAGCCCCGTTTCCGCGTCTTAGCTCGAGATGTGTGATCCTTTCCCTGCTTCGTCGGGAAAGAGTTCCCGGCGTTCCCGTCGCATCTCAAGAGGAGGCCCTCTCAAGAGGATCGACGAGAGGAACTCCAGGGTCGTGCCACCATTCCAAGAGTCCCCCAGATGTCTCAGTCCATTCCAGAGGAACCACTTTTCCCTTCACCGCCTCGGCTTTCACGCCGAGGATCGACTCACACCAAGGTGGCACATGGCACAGTCCTGTGGGAAAGCCTAGTGGGAAAGCCTCGAAGGACAGCTTCGAGGGAAAGCCGCAGATCCCTTGATCCACGTGGAAGGAAACGTGACACTACTGCTGCCGCTCGGGAGGAAATCACACGTGCATGCCCCCACTCGAGACGAGGCCTGACTCCCCTGGGGAGACTCAGAAGCTCCCCAAGATCCATGGAAACACTGGAGAGGAATCCTCAGGTTCCGGCCCCGACTCCACACCAGGTTTTAGGCCCTGGCATGGACGGGAGAGGAATCCCGAGATGGCCCCCAGCAACTCGCATGGCGACTGGCCTCTCCTGAGGCCACCATAGCGGGTCCCTGAGGTCCCCGTCGTAACTCGAGAAGACCTGCCGCAACTCGAGAAAATCCAGGAGGTTCTCCACTCCAGGCGAGATGAGGCCCATTTCCGCTGAGGCGACTCGAGGCTGATAACACCTCACCTCTGGAACTTCGAAAGGGTCCTTCACACCGTTGGTGCAAATCAAGAAGTTCCCCGATATACCCGTCTCCACTCGAGAGGAAACACGTGGTTCCCGCCCACATCCACAGGAGCCCCGTTTCTGCCTCGTAGCTCCAGATGAGGGATCCTTTCCCTGCTTCGTCGGGAAAGAGTTCCCGGCGTTCCCGTCGCATCTCAAGAGGAGGCCCTCTCAACAGGAACGGCGAGAGGAACTCCAGGGTCGTGCCACCATTCCAAGAGTCCCCCAGATGTCTCTGTCCATTCCAGAAGAACCACTTTTCCCTTCACCGGCTCGTCTTTCACGCCGAGTATCGACTCACACCAAGGTGGCACGTGGCACAGCCCTGTGGGAAAGCCTCGTGGGAAAGAATCGAGCGAAAGCCTCGAGGAAAAGCCACAGATCCCTTGATCCACGTGACAGGAAGCGTGACACTAATGCTGCAGCTCGGGAGGAAATCGCACGTGCATGACCCCACTCGAGACGAGGACTGACTCGACTGGGGAGACTCAGAAGCAGCCCAACATCCATGGCAACAGAGGAGAGGAATCCTCAGGTTCCGGCCCCGACTCCACCCGAGGTCTTAGGCCCCGGCATGAACCGGAGAGGAATCCCGATATGGCCCCTAGCAACTCGCATGGGAACTGGCCTTTCCTGAGACCACCAGAGCGGGTCCCTGAGGTCCCCATCGTCACTCGATAAGACCTGCCGCAACTCGAGAAAATCCAGGAGGTTCTCCCCTCCAGGTGAGATGAGGCCCATTTCCGCTGAGGCGTCTCGAGGATGATCACACCTCACCTCTGGAACTTCGAAAGGGTCCTTCACACCTTTGGTACAAATCAAGAAGTTCCCCGACATACCCATGTCCACTCGAGTGGAAACACGAGGGTCCCGCCCACATGCAGAGGAGCCCCGTTTCCGCCTCGTAGCTCGAGATGAGGGATCCTTTCCCTGCTTCGTCGGAAAGATTTCCCGGCATTCCCGTCGCATCTCTAGAGGAGGCCCTCTCAACAGGAACGGCGAGAGGAACTCCAGGGTCGTGCCACCATTCCAAGAGTCCCCCAGATGTCTCAGTCCATTCCAGAGGAACCTCTTTTCCCTTCACCGGCTCGCTTTCACGCCGAGGATTGACTCACACCAAGGTGGCACGTGGCATAGCCCTGTGGGAAAGCCTCGTGGGAAAGCCTCGAGGGAAAGCCGCAGATCACTTGATCCACGTGACAGGAAGGGTGACACTACTGCTGCAGCTCGGGAGGAAAGCGCACGTGCATGCCCCCACTCGAGACGAGGCCTGACTCCCCTGGGGAGACTCAGAAGCACCCCAAGATCCATGGCAACACTGCAGAGGAATCCTCAGGTTCCGGGCCCGACTCCACACAAGGACAGAGGCCCCGGCATTGACGGGAGAGGAAACCCGAGAGGTCCCCTAGCAACTCGCATGGGGACTGGCCTTTCCTGAGGCCACCAGAGCGGGTCCCTGAGGTCCCCGTCGTAACTCGAGAAGACCTGCCGCAACTCGAGAAAATCCAGGAGGTTCTCCCCTCCACACGAGATGAGGCCCATTTCCGCTGAGGCGTCTCGAGGCTGATCACACCTCACCTCTGGAACTTCGAAAGGGTCCTTCACACCCTTGGTGCAAATCAAGATGTTCCCCGAAATACCCGTCTCCACTCGAGAGGAAACACGAGGGTCCCGCCCACATCCAGAGGAGACCCGTTTCCGCCTCGTCGCTCGAGATGTGGGATCCTTTCCCTGCTTCGTCGGGAAAGAGTTCCCGGTCTTCCTGTCGCTTCTCAAGAGGAGGCCCTCTCAACAGGAACGGCGAGAGGAACTCCAGGGTCGTGCCATCATTCCAAGAGTCCCCCAGATGTCTCAGTCCATTCCAGCGGAACCTCTTTTTCCTTCACTGGCTCGTCTTTCACGCCGAGGATCGACTCACACCAAGGTGGCAGGTGGCACTGCCCTGTGGGAACGTCTCGTGGGAAAGCCTCGAGCGAAAGCCTCGAGGGAAACCACAGAAACCTTGATCCACGTGACCGGAAGCGTGACACTACTGCTGCAGCTCGGGAGGAAAGCACACGTGCATGCCCCCACTCGAGACGAGGCCTGACTCCCCTGGGGAGACTCAGAAGCACCCCAAGATCCATGGCAACACTGGAGAGGAATCCTCAGGTTCCGGCCCCGACTTCACACAAGGTCTTAGGCCCCGGCATGGACGGGAGAGGAATCCCGAGATGGCCCCTAGCAACTCGCATGGAGACTGGCCTTTCCTGAGGCCACCAGAGCGGGTCCCTGTGGTCCCCGTCGTAACTCAAGAAGACCTGCCGCAAGTCGAGAAAATCCAGGAGGTTCTCCCCTCCAGGCGAGATGAGGCCCATTTCAGCTGAGGCGTCCCGAGACTGATCACACCTCACCTCTGGAACTTCGAAAGGGTCCTTCACACCCTTGGTGCAAATCAAGAAGTTCCCCGACATACCCGTCTCCACTCGAGAGGAAACACGAGGGTCCGCCCACATCCAGAGGAGCCCCGTTTCCGCCTCGTAGCTCGAGATGAGGGATCCTTTCCCTGCTTGGTCGGGAAAGAGTTCCCGGCGTTCCCGTCGCATCTCAAGAGGAGGCCCTCTCAAGAGGATCGACGAGAGGAAATTCAGGGTCGTGCCACCATTCCAAGAGTCCCCCAGATGTCTCAGTCCATTCCAGAGTAACTTCTTTTCCCTTCACAGGCTCGTCTTTCACGCCGAGGATCGACTCACACCAAGGTGGCACGTGGCACAGCCCTGTGGGAAAGCCTCGTGGGAAAGCCTCGAGGGAAAGCCGCAGATCACTTGATCCACGTGACAGGAAGCGTGACACTACTGCTGCAGCTCGGGAGGAAAGCGCACGTGCATGCCCCCACTCGAGACGAGGCCTGAGTCCCCTGGGGAGACTCAGAAGCACCCCAAGATCCATGGCAACACTGGAGAGGAATCCTCAGGTTCCGGCCCCGACTCCACACAAGGACTGAGGCCACGGCATGGACGGGAGAGGAATCTCGAGAGGTCCCCTAGCAACTCGGATGGGGATTTTCCTTTCCTGAGGCCACCAGAGTGGGTCCCTGAGGTGCCCGTCGTAACTCGAGAAGACCTGCCGCAACTCGAGAAAATCCAGGAGGTTCTCCCCTCCAGGCGAGATGAGGCCCATTTCCGCTGAGGCGTCTCGAGGCTGATCACACGTCACCTCTGAAACTTTGAAAGGGTCCTTCACACCCTTGGTTCAAATCAAGAAGCTGCCCGACATACCCGTCTCCACTCGAGAGGAAACACGAGGGTCCCGCCCACATCCAGAGGAGCCCCGTTTCCGCCTCGTAGCTCGAGATGAGGGATCCTTTCCCTGCTTCTTTGGGAGAGCGTTCCCGGCGTTCCTGTCGCATCTCAAGAGGAGGCCCTCTCAACAGGAATGGCGAGAGGAACTCCAGGGTCGTGCCACCATTCTAAGAGTCCCCCAGATGTCTTAGTCCATTCCAGAGGAACCTCTTTTCCCTTCACCGGCTCGTCTTTCACGCCGAGGATCGACTCACACCAAGGTGGCACTTGGCACAGCCCTGTGGGAAAGCCTCGAGGGAAAGCCTAGAGCGAAAGCCTCGAGGGAATGCCACAGATCCCTTGATCCACGTGACAGGAAGCGTGACACTACTGCTGCAGCTCGGGAGGAAAGCGCACGTGCATGACCCACTCGAGACGAGGCCTGACTCCCCTGGGGAGACTCAGAAGCACCCCAAGATCCATGGCAACACTGGAGAGGAATCCTCAGGTTCCAGGCCCCACTCCACACAAGGACTGAGGCCCCGGCATGGACGGGAGAGGAATCTCGAGAGGTCCCCTAGCAACTCGCATGGGGACTGGCCTTTCCTGAGGCCACCAGAGCGGGTCCCTGAGGTGCCCGTCGTAACTCGAGAAGACCTGCCGCAACTCGAGAAAATCCAGGAGGTTCTCCCCTCCAGGCGAGATGCGGCCCATTTCCGCTGAGGCGTCTCGAGGCTGATCACACCTCACCTCTGAAACTTCGAAAGGGTCCTTCACACCCTTGGTGCACATCAAGAAGCTCCCCGACATACCCGTCTCCACTCGAGAGGAAACACGCGGGTCCCGCCCACATCCAGAGGAGCCCCGTTTCCGCCTCGTAGCTCGAGATGAGGGATCCTTTCCCTGCTTCTTCGGGAACGAGTTCCCGGCGTTCCCGTCGTATCTCAAGAGGAGGCCCTCTCAACAGGAACGGCGAGAGGAACTCCAGGTTCCTGTCACCATTCCAAGAGTCCCCCAGATGTCTCAGTCCATTCCAGAGGAACCTCTTTTCCCTTCACCGATCGTCTTTCACGCCGAGGATCGACTCACACCAAGGTGGCACGTGGCAGAGCCCTTTGGGAAAGCCTCGTGGGAAAGCCTCGAGGGACAGCCTCGAGGGAAAGCCGCAGATCCCTTGATCCACGTGGCAGGAAGCGAGACACTACTGCTGCAGCTCGGGAGGAAAGCGCACGTGCATGCCCCCACTCGAGACGAGGCCTGACTCCCCTGGAGAGACTCAGAAGCACCCCAAGTGCCATGGCAACACTGAAGAGGAATCCTCAGGTTCTGGCCCCGATTCCACACAAGGTCTTAGGCCCCGGCATGGAGGGGAGAGGAATCCCGAGATGGCCCCTAGCAACTCGCATGGGGACTGGCCTCTCCTGAGGCCACCAGAGCGGGTCCCTGAGGTCCCCGTCGTAACTCGAGAAGACCTGCCGCAACTGGAGAAAATCCAGGAGGTTCTCCCCTCCAGGCGAGATGAGGCCCATTTCCGCTGAGGCGTCTCGAGGCTGATCACACCTCACCTCTGGAACTTCGAAAGGGTCCTTCACACCCTTGGTGCAAATCAAGAAGTTCCCCGACATACCCGTCTCCACTCGAGAGGAAACACGAGGGTCCCGCCCACATCCAGAGGAGCCCCGTTTCCGCCTCGTAGCTCGAGATTTGGGATCCTTTCTCTTCTTCATCGGGAAAGAGATCCCGGCGTTCCCGTCGCATCTCAAGAGGAGGCCCTCTCAACAGGAAAGGCGAGAGGAACTGCCGGGTCGTGCCACCATTCCAAGAGTCCCCCAGATGTCTCAGTCCATTCCAGAGGAACCTCTTTTCCCTTCACCGGCTCGTCTTTCACGCCGAGGATCGACTCACACCAAGGTGGCACGTGGCACAGCCCTGTGGGAAAGCCTGGAGGGAAAGCCTCGAGGGACAGCCTCGAGGGAAAGCCACAAATCCCTTGATCCACGTGACAGGAAGCGTGACACTAATGCTGCAGCTCGGGAGGAAAGCACACGTGCATGCCCCCACTCGAGACGAGGCCTGACAACCCTGGGGAGACTCAGAAGCACCCCAAAATCCATGGCAACACTGGAGAGGAATCCTCAGGTTCCAACCCCGACTCCACACAAGGTCTTAGGCCCCGGCATGGACGGGAGAGGAATCACGAAATGGCCCGTAGCAATTTGCATGGGGTCTGCCCTCTCCTGAGGCCACCAGAGCGGGACCCTGAGGTCCCCGTCGTAACTCGAGAAGACCTGCCGCAACTCGAGAAAATCCAGGAGGTTCTCCACTCCAGGCGAGATGAGGCCCATTTCCGCTGACGCGTCTCGAGGCTGATAACACCTCACCTCTGGAACTTCGAAAGGGTCCTTCACACCGTTGGTGCAAATCAAGAAGTTCCCCGATATACCCGTCTCCACTCGAGAGGAAACACGTGGTTCCCGCCCACATCCACAGGAGCCCCGTTTCTGCCTCGTAGCTCCAGATGAGGGATCCTTTCCCTGCTTCGTCGGGAAAGAGTTCCCGGCGTTCCCGTCGCATCTCAAGAGGAGGCCCTCTCAACAGGAACGGCGAGAGGAACTCCAGGGTCGTGCCACCATTCCAAGAGTCCCCCAGATGTCTCTGTCCATTCCAGAAGAACCACTTTTCCCTTCACCGGCTCGTCTTTCACGCCGAGTATCGACTCACACCAAGGTGGCACGTGGCACAGCCCTGTGGGAAAGCCTCGTGGGAAAGAATCGAGCGAAAGCCTCGAGGAAAAGCCACAGATCCCTTGATCCACGTGACAGGAAGCGTGACACTAATGCTGCAGCTCGGGAGGAAATTGCACGTGCATGACCCCACTCGAGACGAGGACTGACTCGACTGGGGAGACTCAGAAGCAGCCCAACATCCATGGCAACAGAGGAGAGGAATCCTCAGGTTCCGGCCCCGACTCCACCCAAGGTCTTAGGCCCCGGCATGAACCGGAGAGGAATCCCGATATGGCCCCTAGCAACTCGCATGGGAACTGGCCTTTCCTGAGACCACCAGAGCGGGTCCCTGAGGTCCCCATCGTCACTCGATAAGACCTGCCGCAACTCGAGAAAATCCAGGAGGTTCTCCCCTCCAGGTGAGATGAGGCCCATTTCCGCTGAGGCGTCTCGAGGATGATCACACCTCACCTCTGGAACTTCGAAAGGGTCCTTCACACCTTTGGTACAAATCAAGAAGTTCCCCGACATACCCATGTCCACTCGAGTGGAAACACGAGGGTCCCGCCCACATGCAGAGGAGCCCCGTTTCCGCCTCGTAGCTCGAGATGAGGGATCCTTTCCCTGCTTCGTCGGAAAGATTTCCCGGCATTCCCGTCGCATCTCTAGAGGAGGCCCTCTCAACAGGAACGGCGAGAGGAACTCCAGGGTCGTGCCACCATTCCAAGAGTCCCCCAGATGTCTCAGTCCATTCCAGAGGAACCTCTTTTCCCTTCACCGGCTCGCTTTCACGCCGAGGATTGACTCACACCAAGGTGGCACGTGGCATAGCCCTGTGGGAAAGCCTCGTGGGAAAGCCTCGAGGGAAAGCCGCAGATCACTTGATCCACGTGACAGGAAGGGTGACACTACTGCTGCAGCTCGGGAGGAAAGCACACGTGCATGCCCCCACTCGAGACGAGGCCTGACTCCCCTGGGGAGACTCAGAAGCACCCCAAGATCCATGGCAACACTGGCGAGGAATCCTCAGGTCTGGCCCCGACTTCACACAAGGTCTTAGGCCCCGGCATGGACGGGAGAGGAATCCCGAGATGGCCCCTAGCAACTCGCATGGGGACTGGCCTTTCCTGAGGCCACCAGAGCGGGTCCCTGTGGTCCCCGTCGTAACTCAAGAAGACCTGCCGCAAGTCGAGAAAATCCAGGAGGTTCTCCCCTCCAGGCGAGATGAGGCCCATTTCCGCTGAGGCGTCCCGAGACTGATCACACCTCACCTCTGGAACTTCGAAAGGGTCCTTCACACCCTTGGTGCAAATCAAGAAGTTCCCCGACATACCCGTCTCCACTCGAGAGGAAACACGAGGGTCCGCCCACATCCAGAGGAGCCCCGTTTCCGCCTCGTAGCTCGAGATGAGGGATCCTTTCCCTGCTTGGTCGGGAAAGAGTTCCCGGCGTTCCCGTCGCATCTCAAGAGGAGGCCCTCTCAAGAGGATCGACGAGAGGAAATTCAGGGTCGTGCCACCATTCCAAGAGTCCCCCAGATGTCTCAGTCCATTCCAGAGTAACTTCTTTTCCCTTCACAGGCTCGTCTTTCACGCCGAGGATCGACTCACACCATTGTGGCACGTGGCACAGCCCTGTGGGAAAGCCTCGTGGGAAAGCCACGAGGGAAAGCCGCAGATCACTTGATCCACGTGACAGGAAGCGTGACACTACTGCTGCAGCTCGGGAGGAAAGCGCACGTGCATGCCCCCACTCGAGACGAGGCCTGAGTCCCCTGGGGAGACTCAGAAGCACCCCAAGATCCATGGCAACACTGGAGAGGAATCCTCATGTTCCGGCCCCGACTCCACACAAGGACTGAGGCCACGGCATGGACGGGAGAGGAATCTCGAGAGGTCCCCTAGCAACTCGGATGGGGATTTTCCTTTCCTCAGGCCACCAGAGTGGGTCCCTGAGGTGCCCGTCGTAACTCGAGAAGACCTGCCGCAACTCGTGAAACTCCAGGAGGTTCTCCCCTCCAGGCGAGATGAGGCCCATTTCCGCTGAGGCGTCTCGAGGCTGATCACACGTCACCTCTGAAACTTCGAAAGGGTCCTTCACACCCTTGGTGCAAATCAAGAAGCTGCCCGACATACCCGTCTCCACTCGAGAGGAAACACGAGGGTCCCGCCCACATCCAGAGGAGCCCCGTTTCCGCCTCGTAGCTCGAGATGAGGGATCCTTTCCCTGCTTCTTTGGGAGAGCGTTCCCGGCGTTCCTGTCGCATCTCAAGAGGAGGCCCTCTCAACAGGAATGGCGAGAGGAACTCCAGGGTCGTGCCACCATTCTAAGAGTCCCCCAGATGTCTTAGTCCATTCCAGAGGAACCTCTTTTCCCTTCACCGGCTCGTCTTTCACGACGAGGATCGACTCACACCAAGGTGGCACTTGGCACAGCCCTGTGGGAAAGCCTCGAGGGAAAGCCTAGAGCGAAAGCCTCGAGGGAATGCCACAGATCCTTTGATCCACGTGACAGGAAGCGTGACACTACTGCTGCAGCTCGGGAGGAAAGCGCACGTGCATGACCCACTCGAGACGAGGCCTGACTCCCCTGGGGAGACTCAGAAGCACCCCAAGATCCATGGCAACACTGGAGAGGAATCCTCAGGTTCCGGGCCCCACTCCACACAAGGACTGAGGCCCCGGCATGGACGGGAGAGGAATCTCGAGAGGTCCCCTAGCAACTCGCATGGGGACTGGCCTTTCCTGAGGCCACCAGAGCGGGTCCCTGAGGTGCCCGTCGTAACTCGAGAAGACCTGCCGCAACTCGAGAAAATCCAGGAGGTTCTCCCCTCCAGGCGAGATGCGGCCCATTTCCGCTGAGGCGTCTCGAGGCTGATCACACCTCACCTCTGAAACTTCGAAAGGGTCCTTCACACCCTTGGTGCAAATCAAGAAGCTCCCCGACATACCCGTCTCCACTCGAGAGGAAACACGCGGGTCCCGCCCACATCCAGAGGAGCCCCGTTTCCGCCTCGTAGCTCGAGATGAGGGATCCTTTCCCTGCTTCCTCGGGAAAGAGTTCCCGGCGTTCCCGTCGTATCTCAAGAGGAGGCCCTCTCAACAGGAACGGCGAGAGGAACTCCAGGTTCCTGCCACCATTCCAAGAGTCCCCCAGATGTCTCAGTCCATTCCAGAGGAACGTCTTTTCCCTTCACCGGCTCGTCTTTCACGCCGAGGATCGACTCACACCAAGGTGGCACGTGGCACAGCCCTGTGGGAAAGCCTCGTGGGAAAGAATCGAGCAAAAGCCTCGAGGAAAAGCCACAGATCCCTTGATCCACGTGACAGGAAGCGTGACACTAATGCTGCAGCTCGGGAGGAAATCGCACGTCCATGACCCCACTCGAGACGAGGACTGACTCGCTTGGGGAGACTCAGAAGCAGCCCAACATCCATGGCAACAGAGGAGAGGAATCCTCAGGTTCCGGCCCCGACTCCACCCAAGGTCTTAGGCCCTGGCATGAACCGGAGATGAATCCCGATATGGCCCCTAGCAACTCGCATGGGAACTGGCCTTTCCTGAGACCACCAGAGCGGGTCCCTGAGGTCCCCGTCGTCACTCGATAAGACCTGCCGCAACTCGAGGAAATCCAGGAGGTTCTCCCCTCCAGGTGAGATGAGGCCCATTTCCGCTGAGGCGTCTCGAGGATGATCACACCTCACCTCTGGAACTTCGAAAGGGTCCTTCACACCTTTGGTACAAATCAAGAAGTTCCCCGACATACCCATGTCCACTCGAGTGGAAACACGAGGGTCCCGCCCACATGCAGAGGAGCCCCGTTTCCGCCTCGTAGCTCGAGATGAGGGATCCTTTCCCTGCTTCGTCGGAAAGATTTCCCGGCATTCCCGTCGCATCTCTAGAGGAGGCCCTCTCAACAGGAACGGCGAGAGGAACTCCAGGGTCGTGCCACCATTCCAAGAGTCCCCCAGATGTCTCAGTCCATTCCAGAGGAACCTCTTTTCCCTTCACCGGCTCGCTTTCACGCCGAGGATTGACTCACACCAAGGTGGCACGTGGCATAGCCCTGTGGGAAAGCCTCGTGGGAAAGCCTCGAGGGAAAGCCGCAGATCACTTGATCCACGTGACAGGAAGGGTGACACTACTGCTGCAGCTCAGGAGGAAAGCGCACGTGCATGCCCCCACTCGAGACGAGGCCTGACTCCCCTGGGGAGACTCAGAAGCACCCCAAGATCCATGGCAACACTGCAGAGGAATCCTCAGGTTCCGGGCCCGACTCCACACAAGGACTGAGGCCCCGGCATTGACGGGAGAGGAAACCCGAGAGGTCCCCTAGCAACTCGCATGGGGTCTGGCCTTTCCTGAGGCCACCAGAGCGGGTCCCTGAGGTCCCCGTCGTAACTCGAGAAGACCTGCCGCAACTCGAGAAAATCCAGGAGGTTCTCCCCTCCACACGAGATGAGGCCCATTTCCGCTGAGGCGTCTCGAGGCTGATCACACCTCACCTCTGGAACTTCGAAAGGGTCCTTCACACCCTTGGTGCAAATCAAGATGTTCCCCGAAATACCCGTCTCCACTCGAGAGGAAACACGAGGGTCCCGCCCACATCCAGAGGAGACCCGTTTCCGCCTCGTCGCTCGTGATGTGGGATCCTTTCCCTGCTTCGTCGGGAAAGAGTTCCCGGCCTTCCTGTCGCTTCTCAAGAGGAGGCCCTCTCAACAGGAACGGCGAGAGGAACTCCAGGGTCGTGCCATCATTCCAAGAGTCCCCCAGATGTCTCAGTCCATTCCAGCGGAACCTCTTTTTCCTTCACTGGCTCGTCTTTCACGCTGAGGATCGACTCACACCAAGGTGGCAGGTGGCACTGCCCTGTGGGAACGTCTCGTGGGAAAGCCTCGAGCGAAAGCCTCGAGGGAAACCACAGAAACCTTGATCCACGTGACCGGAAGCGTGACACTGCTGCTGCAGCTCGGGAGGAAAGCACACGTGCATGCCCCCACTCGAGACGAGGCCTGAGTCCCCTGGGGAGACTCAGAAGCACCCCAAGATCCATGGCAACACTGGAGAGGAATCCTCAGGTTCCGGCCCCGACTTCACACAAGGTCTTAGGCCCCGGCATGGACGGGAGAGGAATCCCGAGATGGCCCCTAGCAACTCGCATGGGGACTGGCCTTTCCTGAGGCCAACAGAGCGGGTCCCTGTGGTCCCCGTCGTAACTCAAGAAGACCTGCCGCAAGTCGAGAAAATCCAGGAGGTTCTCCCCTCCAGGCGAGATCAGGCCCATTTCCGCTGAGGCGTCCCGAGACTGATCACACCTCACCTCTGGAACTTCGAAAGGGTCCTTCACACCCTTGGTGCAAATCAAGAAGTTCCCCGACATACCCGTCTCCACTCGAGAGGAAACACGAGGGTCCCGCCCACATCCAGAGGAGCCCCGTTTCCGCCTCGTAGCTCGAGATGAGGGATCCTTTCCCTGCTTCATCGGAAAAGAGTTCCCGGCGTTCCCGTTGCATCTCAAGAGGAGGCCCTCTCAAGAGGATCGACGAGAGGAAATTCAGAGTCGTGCCACCATTCCAAGAGTCCCCCAGATGTCTCAGTCCATTCCAGAGTAACTTCTTTTCCCTTCACAGGCTCGTCTTTCACGCCGAGGATCGACTCACACCAAGGTGGCACTTGGCACAGCCCTGTGGGAAAGCCTCGAGGGAAAGCCTAGAGCGAAAGCCTCGAGGGAAAGCCACAGATCCCTTGATCCACGTGACAGGAAGCGTGACACTACTGCTGCAGCTCGGGAGGAAAGCGCACGTGCATGCCCCACTCGAGACGAGGCCTGACTCCCCTGGGGAGACTCAGAAGCACCCCAAGATCCATGGCAACACTGGAGAGGAATCCTCAGGTTCCGGGCCCCACTCCACACAAGGACTGAGGCCCCGGCATGGACGGGAGAGGAATCTCGAGAGGTCCCCTAGCAACTCGCATGGGGACTGGCCTTTCCTGAGGCCACCAGAGCGGGTCCCTGAGGTGCCCGTCGTAACTCGAGAAGACCTGCCGCAACTCGAGAAAATCCAGGAGGATCTCCCCTCCAGGCGAGATGCGGCCCATTTCCGCTGAGGCGTCTCGAGGCTGATCACACCTCACCTCTGGAACTTCGAAAGGGTCCTTCACACCCTTGGTGCAAATCAAGAAGCTCCCCGACATACCCGTCTCCACTCGAGAGGAAACACGCGGGTCCCGCCCACATCCAGAGGAGCCCCGTTTCCGCCTCGTAGCTCGAGATGAGGGATCCTTTCCCTGCTTCCTCGGGAAAGAGTTCCCGGCGTTCCCGTCGTATCTCAAGAGGAGGCCCTCTCAACAGGAACGGCGAGAGGAACTCCAGGGTCGTGCCACCATTCCAAGAGTCCCCCAGATGTCTCAGTCCATTCCAGAGGAACCTCTTTTCCCTTCACCGGCTCGTCTTTCACGCCGAGGATCGACTCACACCGAGGTGGCACGTGGCACAGCTCTGTGGGAAAGCCTCGTGGGAAAGCCTCGAGCGAAAGCCTCGAGGGAAAGCCACAGAACCCTTGATCCACGTGACAGGAAGCGTGACACTACCGCTGCAGCTCGGGAGGAAAGCGTACGTGCATGCCCCCACTCGAGACGAGGCCTGACTCCCCTGGGGAGACTCAGAAGAACCCCAAGATCCATGGCAACACTGGAGAGGAATCCTTAGTTTCCGGCCCCCACTCCACACGAGGTTTTAGGCCCCGGCATGGACGGGAGAGGAATCCCGAGATGGCCCCTAGCAACTCGAATGTGGACTGGCCTTTCCTGAGGCCAACACAGCGGGTCCCTGTGGTTCCCCGTCGTAACTCAAGAAGAACTGCCGCAACTCGAGAAAATCCAGGAGATTCTCCCCTCCAGGCGAGATGAGGCCCATTTCCGCTGAGGCGTCTCCAGGCTGATCACACCTCACCTCTGGAACTTCGAAAGGGTCCTTCACACCCTTGGTGCAAATCAAGAAGCTCCCCGACATACCCGTCTCCACTCGAGAGGAAACACGCGGGTCCCGCCCACATCCAGAGGAGCCCCGTTTCTGCCTCGTAGCTCGAGATGAGGGATCCTTTCCCTGCTTCCTCGGGAAAGAGTTCCCGGCGTTCCCGTCGTATCTCAAGAGGAGGCCCTCTCAACAGGAACGGCGAGAGGAACTCCAGGGTCGTGCCACCATTCCAAGAGTCCCCCAGATGTCTTAGTCCATTCCAGAGGAACCTCTTTTCCCTTCACCGGCTCGTCTTTCACGCCGAGGATCGACTCACACCAAGGTGGCACGTGGCACAGCTCTGTGGGAAAGCCTCGTGGGAAAGCCTCGAGCGAAAGCCTCGAGGGAAAGCCACAGAACCCTTGATCCACGTGACAGGAAGCGTGACACTACCGCTGCAGCTCGGGAGGAAAGCGCACGTGCATGCCCCCACTCGAGACGAGGCCTGACTCCCCTGGGGAGACTCAGAAGAACCCCAAGATCCATGGCAACACTGGAGAGGAATCCTCAGTTTCCGGCCCCGATTCCACACGAGGTTTTAGGCCCCGGCATGGACGGGAGAGGAATCCCGAGATGGCCCCTAGCAACTCGAATGTGGACTGGCCTTTCCTGAGGCCAACACAGCGGGTCCCTGTGGTCCCCGTCGTAAGTCAAGAAGAACTGCCGCAACTCGAGAAAATCCAGGAGATTCTCCCCTCCAGGCGAGATGAGGCCCATTTCCGCTGAGGCGTCTCCAGGCTGATCACACCTCACCTCTGGAACTTCGAAAGGGTCCTTCACACCCTTGGTGCAAATCAAGAAGTTCCCCGACATAACCGTCTCCACTCGAGAGGATACACGAGGGTCCCGCCCACATCCAGAGGAGCCCCGTTTCCGCCTCATAGCTCGAAATGAGGGATCCTTTCCCTGCTTCGTCGGAAAAGATTTCCCGGCGTTCCCGTCGCATCTCAAGATGAGGCCCTCTCAAGAGGATCGACGAGAGGAACTCCAGGTTCCTGCCACCATTCCAAGAGTCCCCCAGATGTCTCAGTCCATTCCAGAGGAACGTCTTTTCCCTTCACCGGCTCGTCTTTCACGTCGAGGATCGACTCACACCAAGGTGGCACGTGGCACAGCCCTGTGGGAAAGCCTCGTGGGAAAGCCTCGAGGGAAAGCCGCAGATCACTTGATCCACGTGACAGGAAGCGTGAAACTACTGCTGCAGCTCGGGAGGAAAGCGCACGTGCATGCCCCCACTCGAGACGAGGCCTGACTCCCCTGGGGAGACTCAGAAGCACCCCAAGATCCATGGCAACACTGCAGAGAAATCCTCAGGTTCCGGGCCCGAGTCCACACAAGGACTGAGGCCCCGGCATGGACGGGAGAGGAAACCCGAGAGGTCCCCTAGCAACTCGCATGGGGACTGGCCTTTCCTGAGGCCACCAGAGCGGGTCCCTGAGGTCCCCGTCGTAACTCGAGAAGACCTGCCGCAACTTGAGAAAATCCAGGAGGTTCTCCCCTCCAGGCGAGATGAGGCCCATTTCCGCTGAGGCATCTCGAGGCTGATCACACCTCACCTCTGGAACTTCGAAAGGGTCCTTCACACCCTTGGTGCAAATCAAGATGTTCCCCGAAATACCCGTCTCCACTCGAGAGGAAACACGAGGGTCCCGCCCACATCCAGAGGAGCCCCGTTTCCGCCTCGTCGCTCGAGATGAGGGATCCTTTCCCTGCTTCATCAGAAAAGAGTTCCCGGCGTTCCCGTCGCATCTCAAGAGGAGGCCCTCTCAAGAGGATCGACGAGAGGAAATTCAGGGTCGTGCCACCATTCCAAGAGTCCCCCAGATGTCTCAGTCCATTCCAGAGTAACTTCTTTTCCCTTCACAGGCTCGTCTTTCCCGCCGAGGATCGACTCACACCAAGGTGGCACGTGGCACAGCCCTGTGGGAAAGCCTCGTGGGAAAGCCTCGAGGGAAAGCCGCAGATCACTTGATCCACGTGACAGGAAGCGTGACACTACTGCTGCAGCTCGGGAGGAAAGCGCACGTGCATGCCCCCACTCGAGACGAGGCCTGAGTTCCCTGGGGAGACTCAGAAGCACCCCAAGATCCATGGCAACACTGGAGAGGAATCCTCATGTTCCGGCCCCGACTCCACCCAAGGACTGAGGCCACGGCATGGACGGGAGAGGAATCTCGAGAGGTCCCCTAGCAACTCGGATGGGGATTTTCCTTTCCTGAGGCCACCAGAGTGGGTCCCTTAGGTGCCCGTCGTAACTCGAGAAGACCTGCCGCAACTCGAGAAAATCCAGGAGGTTCTCCCCTCCAAGCGAGATGCGGCCCATTTCCGCTGAGGCGTCTCGAGGCTGATCACACCTCACCTCTGGAACTTCGAAAGGGTCCTTCACACCCTTGGTGCAAATCAGGAAGTTCCCCGACATACCCGTCTCCACGCGAGAGGAAACACGAGGGTCCCGCCCACATCCAGAGGAGCCCCGTTTCCGCCTCGTCGCTCGAGATGTGGGATCCTTTCCCTGCTTCTTCGGGAAAGAGTTCCCGGCCTTCCTGTCGCTTCTCAAGAGGAGGCCCTCTCAACAGGAACGGCGAGAGGAACTCCAGGGTCGTGCCATCATTCCAAGAGTCCCCCAGATGTCTCAGTCCATTCCAGAGGAACGTCTTTTCCCTTCACCGGCTCGTCTTTCACGCCGAGGATCGACTCACACCAAGGTGGCACGTGGCACAGCCCTGTGGGCCAGCCTCGAGGGAAAGCCTAGAGCAAAAGCCTCAAGGGAAAGCCACAGATCCCTTGATCCACGTGACAGGAAGCTTGACACTGCTGCTGCAGCTCGGGAGGAAAGCGCACGTGCATGCCCCCGCTCGAGACGAGGCCTGACTGCCCTGGGGAGACTTAGAAGCACCCCAAGATCCATGGCAACACTGGAGAGGAATTCTCAGGTTCCGGCCCCGACTCCACACAAGGTCTTAGACCCCGGCATGGACGGGAGAGGAATCCCGAGATGGCCCCTAGCAACTCGCATGGGGACTGGCCTTTCCTGAGGCCACCAGAGCGGTTCCCTGAGGTCGCCGTCGTAACTCGAGAAGACCTGCCGCAACTTGAGAAAATCCAGGAGGTTCTCCCCTTCAGTCAAGATGCGGCCCATTTCCGCTGAGGCGTCTCGAGGCTGATCACACCTCACCTCTGGAACTTCGAAAGGGTCCTTCACACCCTTGGTGCAAATCAAGAAGTTCCCCGACATACCCGTCTCCACTCGAGAGGAAACACGAGGGTCCCGCCCACATGCAGAGGAGCCCCGTTTCCGCCTTGTAGCTCGAGATGAGGGATCCTTTCCCTGCTTCGTCGGGAAAGAGTTCCCGGCGTTCTCGTCGCATCTCTAGTGGAGGCCCTCTCAACAGGAACGGCGAGAGGAACTCCAGGGTCGTGCCACCATTCCAAGAGTCCCCCAGATGTCTCAGTCCATTCCAGAGGAACCTCTTTTCCCTTCACCGGCTCGTCTTTCACGCTGACGATCGACTCACACCAAGGTGGCAGGGGGCACTGCCCTGTGGGAAAGTCTCGTGGGAAAGCCTCGAGCGAAAGCCTCGAGGGAAACCACAGAACCCTTGATCCACGTGACCGGAAGCGTGACACTACTGCTGCAGCTCGGGAGGAAAGCACACGTGCATGCCCCCACTCGAGACGAGTCCTGACTCCCCTGGGGAGACTCAGAAGCACCCCAAGATCCATGGCAACACTGGATAGGAATCCTCAGGTTCCGGCCCCGACTCCACACAAGGACTGAGGCCCCGGCATGGACGGGAGAGGAATCCCGAGATGGCCCCTAGCAACTCGCATGGGGACTGGCCTCTCCTGAGGCCACCAGAGCGGGTACCTGAGGTCCCCGTCGTAACTCGAGAAGACCTGCCGCAACTCGAGAAAATCCAGGAGGTTTCTACCCTCCAGGCGAGATGACGCCCATTTCCGCTGAGGCTTCTCGAAGCTGATCACACCTCCCCTCTGGAACTTCGAAAGGGTCCTTCACACCCTTGGTGCAAATCAAGAAGTTCCCCGACATACCCGTCTCCACTCGAGAGGAAACACGAGGGTCCCGCCCACATCCAGAGGAGCCCCGTTTCCGCCTCGTAGCTTGAGATGAGGGATCCTTTCCCTGCTTCGTCGGGAAAGAGTTCCCGGCCTTCCCGTCGCATCTCAAGAGGAGGCCCTCTCAAGAGGATTGACGAGAGGAACTACAGGCTCCTGCCACCATTCCAAGAGTCCCCCAGATGTCTCAGTCCATTCCAGAGGAACGTCTTTTCCCTTCACCGGCTCGTCTTTCACGGCGAGGATCGACTCACACCAAGGTGGCACGTGGCACAGCCCTGTGGGAAAGCCTCGTGGGAAAGCCTCGAGGGAAAGCCGCAGATCACTTGATCCACGTGACAGGAAGGGTGACACTACTGCTGCAGCTCGGGAGGAAAGCGCACGTGCATGCCCCCACTCGAGACGAGGCCTGACTCCCCTGGGGAGACTCAGAAGGACCCCAAGATCCATGGCAACACTGCAGAGGAATCCTCAGGTTCCGGGACCGACTCCACACAAGGACTGAGGCCCCGGCATGGACGGGAGAGGAAACCCGAGAGGTCCCCTAGCAACTCGCATGGGAACTGGCCTTTCCTGAGGCCACCAGAGCGGGTCCCTGAGGTCCCCGTCGTAACTCGAGAAGACCTGCCGCAACTCGAGAAAATCCAGGAGGTTCTCCCCTCCACACGAGATGAGGCCCATTTCCGCTGAGGCGTCTCGAGGCTGATCACACCTCACCTCTGGAACTTCGAAAGGGTCCTTCACACCCTTGGTGCAAATCAAGATGTTCCCCGAAATACCCGTCTCCACTCGAGAGGAAACACGAGGGTCCCGCCCACATCCAGAGGAGCCCCGTTTCCGCCTCGTCGCTCGAGATGTGGGATCCTTTCCCTGCTTCGTCGGGAAAGAGTTCCCGGCCTTCTTGTCGCTTTTCAAGAGCAGACCCTCTCAACAGGAACGGCGAGAGGAACTCCAGGGTCGTGCCATCATTCCAAGAGTCCCCCAGATGTCTCAGTCCATTCCAGCGGAACCTCTTTTTCCTTCACTGGCTCGTCTTTCACGCTGAGGATCGCCTCACACCAAGGTGGCAGGTGGCACTGCCCTGTGGGAACGTCTCGTGGGAAAGCCTCGAGGAAAGCCTCGAGGGAAACCACAGAAACCTTGATCCACGTGACAGGAAGCGTGACACTACTGCTGCAGCGCGGGAGGAAAGCACACGTGCATGCCCCCACTCGAGACGAGGCCTGACTCCCCTGGGGAGACTCAGAAGCACCCCAATATCCATGGCAACACTGGAGAGGAATCCTCAGGTTCCGGCCCCGACTTCACACAAGGTCTTAGGCCCCGGCATGGACGGGAGAGGAATCCCGAGATGGCCCCTTGCAACTCGCATGGGGACTGGCCTTTCCTGAGGCCACCAGAGCGGGTCCCTGTGGTCCCCGTCGTAACTCAAGAAGACCTGCCGCAAGTCGAGAAAATCCAGGAGGTTCTCCCCTCCAGGCGAGATGCGGCCCATTTCCGCTGAGGCGTCTCGAGGCTGATCACACTTCACCTCTGAAACTTCGAAAGGGTCCTTCACACCCTTGGTGAAAATCAAGAAGCTGCCCGACATACCCGTCTCCACTCGAGAGGAATCACGAGGGTCCCGCCCACATCCAGAGGAGACCAGTTTCCGCCTCGTAGCTCGAGATGAGGGATCCTTTCCCTGCTTCTTTGGGAGAGAGTTCCCAGCGTTCCTGTCGCATCTCAAGAGGAGACCCTCTCAACAGGAATGGCGAGAGGAACTCCATGGTCGTGCCACCATTCCAAGAGTCCCCCAGATGTCTCAGTCCATTCCAGAGGAACCTCTTTTCCCTTCACCGGCTCGTCTTTCACGCTGAGGATCGACTCACACCAAGGTGGCACGTGGCACAGCCCTGTGGGAAAGCCTCGAGGGAAAGCCTAGAGTGAAAGACTCGAGAGAAAGCCACAGATCCCTTGATCCACGTGACAGGAAGCCTGACACTGCTGCTGCAGCTCGGGAGGAAAGCGCACGTGCATGCCCCCACTCGAGACGAGGCCTGACTCCCCTGGGGAGACTCAGAAGCACCCGAAGTGCCATGGCAACACTGAAGAGGAATCCTCAGGTTCCGGCCCCGACTCCACACCAGGTTTTAGGCCCTGGCATGGACGGGAGAGGAATCCCGAGATGGCCCCCAGCAACTCGCATGGGGACTGGCCTCTCCTGAGGCCACCATAGCGGGTCCCTGAGGTCCCCGTCGTAACTCGAGAAGACCTGCCGCAACTCGAGAAAATCCAGGAGGTTCTCCCCTCCAGGCGAGATGAGGCCCATTTCCGCTGAGGCGTCTCGAGGCTGATCACACCTCACCTCTGGAACTTCGAAAGTGTCCTTCACACCCTTGGTGCAAATCAAGATGTTCCCCGAAATACCCGTCTCCACTCGAGAGGAAACACGAGGGTCCCGCCCACATCCAGAGGAGCCCCGTTTCCGCCTCGTCGCTCGAGATGTGGGATCCTTTCCCTGCTTCGTCGGGAAAGAGTTCCCGGCGTTCCCGTCGCATCTCAAGAGGAGGCCCTCTCAACAGGAACGGCGAGAGGAACTCCAGGGTCGTGCCATCATTCCAAGAGTCCCCCAGATGTCTCAGTCCATTCCAGAGGAACCTCTTTTCCCTTCAGTGGCTCGTCTTTCACGCCGAGGATCGACTCACACCAAGGTGGCACGTGGCATAGCCCTGTGGGCCAGCCTCGAGGGAAAGCCTAGAGCAAAAGCCTCGAGGGAAAGCCACAGATCCCTTGATCCACGGGACAGGAAACTTGACACTGCTGCTGCAGCTCGGGAGGAAAGCGCACGTGCATGCCCCCGCTCGAGACGAGGCCTGACTCCCCTGGGGAGACTTAGAAGCACCCCAAGATCCATGGCAACACTGGAGAGGAATTCTCAGGTTCCGGCCCCGACTCCACACAAGGTCTTAGACCCCGGCATGGACGGGAGAGGAATCCCGAGATGGCCCCTAGCAACTCGCATGGGGACTGGCCTTTCCTGAGGCCACCAGAGCGGGTCCCTGAGGTCGCCGTCGTAACTCGAGAAGACCTGCCGCAACTCGAGAAAATCCAGGAGGTTCTCCCCTTCAGGCGAGATGCGGCCCATTTCCGCTGAGGCGTCTCGAGACTGATCATACTTCACCTCTGAAACTTCGAAAGGGTCCTTCACACCCTTGGTGCAAATAAAGAATCTCCCCGACATACCCGTCTCCACTCGAGGGGAAACACGAGTGTCCCGCCCACATGCAGAGGAGCCCCGTTTCCGCCTCGTAGCTCGAGATGAGGGTTCCTTTCCCTGCTTCGTCGGAAAGATTTCCCGGCGTTCCCGTCGCATCTCTAGAGGAGGCCCTCTCAACAGGAACGGCGAGAGGAACTCCAGGGTCGTTCCACCATTCCAAGAGTCCCACAGATGTCTCAGTCCATTCCAGAGGAACCTCTTTTCCCTTCACCGGCTCGCTTTCACGCCGAGGATTGACTCACACCAAGGTGGCACGTGGCATAGCCCTGTGGGAAAGCCTCGTGGGAAAGCCTCGAGGGAAAGCCGCAGATCACTTGATCCACGTGACAGGAAGGGTGACACTACTGCTGCAGCTCGGGAGGAAAGCGCACGTGCATGCCCCCACTCGAGACGAGGCCTGACTCCCCTGGGGAGACTCAGAAGGACCCCAAGATCCATGGCAACACTGCAGAGGAATCCTCAGGTTCCGGGACCGACTCCACACAAGGACTGAGGCCCCGGCATGGACGGGAGAGGAAACCCGAGAGGTCCCCTAGCAACTCGCATGGGAACTGGCCTTTCCTGAGGCCACCAGAGCGGGTCCCTGAGGTCCCCGTCGTAACTCGAGAAGACCTGCCGCAACTCGAGAAAATCCAGGAGGTTCTCCCCTCCACACGAGATGAGGCCCATTTCCGCTGAGGCGTCTCGAGGCTGATCACACCTCACCTCTGGAACTTCGAAAGGGTCCTTCACACCCTTGGTGCAAATCAAGATGTTCCCCGAAATACCCGTCTCCACTCGAGAGGAAACACGAGGGTCCCGCCCACATCCAGAGGAGCCCCGTTTCCGCCTCGTCGCTCGAGATGTGGGATCCTTTCCCTGCTTCGTCGGGAAAGAGTTCCCGGCCTTCTTGTCGCTTTTCAAGAGCAGACCCTCTCAACAGGAACGGCGAGAGGAACTCCAGGGTCGTGCGATCATTCCAAGAGTCCCCCAGATGTCTCAATCCATTCCAGCGGAACCTCTTTTTCCTTCACTGGCTCGTCTTTCACGCTGAGGATCGCCTCACACCAAGGTGGCAGGTGGCACTGCCCTGTGGGAACGTCTCGTGGGAAAGCCTCGAGGAAAGCCTCGAGGGAAACCACAGAAACCTTGATCCACGTGACAGGAAGCGTGACACTACTGCTGCAGCGCGGGAGGAAAGCACACGTGCATGCCCCCACTCGAGACGAGGCCTGACTCCCCTGGGGAGACTCAGAAGCACCCCAATATCCATGGCAACACTGGAGAGGAATCCTCAGGTTCCGGCCCCGACTTCACACAAGGTCTTAGGCCCCGGCATGGACGGGAGAGGAATCCCGAGATGGCCCCTTGCAACTCGCATGGGGACTGGCCTTTCCTGAGGCCACCAGAGCGGGTCCCTGTGGTCCCCGTCGTAACTCAAGAAGACCTGCCGCAAGTCGAGAAAATCCAGGAGGTTCTCCCCTCCAGGCGAGATGAGGCCCATTTCCGCTGAGGCGTCTCGAGACTGATCACACCTCACCTCTCGAATTTAGAAAGGGTCCTTCACACCCTTGGTGCAAATCAAGAAGTTCCCCGACATACCCGTCTCCACTCGAGAGGAAACACGAGGGTCCCGCCCACATCCAGAGGAGCCCCGTTTCCACCTCGTAGCTCGAGATGAGGGATCCTTTCCCTGCTTCATCGGAAAAGAGTTCCCGGCGTTCCCGGCGCATCTCAAGAGGAGGCCCTCTCAAGAGGATCGACGAGAGGAAATTCAGGGTCGTGCCACCATTCCAAGAGTCCCCCAGATGTCTCAGTGCATTCCAGAGTAACTTCTTTTCCCTTCACAGGCTCGTCTTTCACGCCGAGGATCGACTCACACCAAGGTGGCACGTGGCACAGCCCTGTGGGAAAGCCTCGTGGGAAAGCCTCGAGGGAAAGCCGCAGATCACTTGATCCACGTGACAGGAAGAGTGACACTACTGCTGCAGCTCGGGAGGAAAGCGCACGTGCATGCCTCCACTCGAGACGAGGCCTGAGTCCCCTGGGGAGACTCAGAAGCACCCCAAGATCCATGGCAACACTGGAGAGGAATCCTCATGTTCCGGCCCCGACTCCACACAAGGACTGAGGCCACGGCATGGACGGGAGAGGAATCTCGAGAGGTCCCCTAGCAACTCGGATGGGGATTTTCCTTTCCTGAGGCCACCAGAGTGGGTCCCTGAGGTGCCCGTCGTAACTCGAGAAGACCTGCCGCAACTCGAGAAAATCCAGGAGGTTCTCCCCTCCAGGCGAGATGCGGCCCATTTCCGCTGAGGCGTCTCGAGGCTGATCACACCTCACCTCTGAAACTTCGAAAGGGTCCTTCACACCCTTGGTGCAAATCAAGAAGCTCCCCGACATACCCGTCTCCACTCGAGAGGAAACACGCGGGTCCCGCCCACATCCAGAGGAGCCCCGTTTCCGCCTCGTAGCTCGAGATGAGGGATCCTTTCCCTGCTTCCTCGGGAAAGAGTTCCCGGCGTTCCCGTCATATCTCAAGAGGAGGCCCTCTCAACAGGAACGGCGAGAGGAACTCCAGGGTCGTGCCACCATTCCAAGAGTCCCCCAGATGTCTTAGTCCATTCCAGAGGAACCTCTTTTCCCTTCACCGGCTCGTCTTTCACGCCGAGGATCGACTCACACCAAGGTGGCACGTGGCACAGCTCTGTGGGAAAGCCTCGTGGGAAAGCCTCGAGCGAAAGCCTCGAGGGAAAGCCACAGAACCCTTGATCCACGTGACAGGAAGCGTGACACTACCGCTGCAGCTCGGGAGGAAAGCGCACGTGCATGCCCCCACTCGAGACGAGGCCTGACTCCCCTGGGGAGACTCAGAAGCACCCCAAGATCCATGGCAACACTGGAGAGGAATCCTCAGGTTCCGGCCCCGACTCCACACAAGGTTTTAGGCCCCGGCATGGACGGGAGAGTAATCCCGAGATGGCCCCTAGCAACTCGAATGTGGACTGGCCTTTCCTGAGGCCAACACAGCGGGTCCCTGTGGTCCCCGTCGTAACTCAAGAAGAACTGCCGCAACTCGAGAAAATCCAGGAGATTCTCCCCTCCAGGCGAGATGAGGCCCATTTCCGCTGAGGCGTCTCCAGGCTGATCACACCTCACCTCTGGAACTACGAAAGGGTCTTTCACACCCTTGGTGCAAATCAAGAAGTTCCCCGACATACCCGTCTCCACTCGAGAGGAAACACGAGGGTCCCGCCCACATCCAGAGGAGCCCCGTTTCCGCCTCATAGATCGAAATGAGGGATCCTTTCCCTGCTTCATCGGAAAAGAGTTCCCGGCGTTCCCATCGCATCTCAAGAGGAGGCCCTCTCAACAGGAACGGCGAGAGGAACTCCAGGGTCGTGCCACCATTCCAAGAGTCCCCCAGATGTCTCAGTCCATTCCAGAGTAACTTCTTTTCCCTTCACCGGCTCGTCTTTCACGCCGAGGATCGACTCACACCAAGGTGGCACGTGGCACAGCCCTGTGGGAAAGCCTCGTGGGAAATACTCGAGGGAAAGCCACAGAACCCTTGATCCACGTGACAGGAAGCGTGACACTACCGCTGCAGCTCGGGAGGAAAGCGCACGTGCATGCCCCCACTCGAGACGAGGCCTGACTCCCCTGGGGAGACTCAGAAGCACCCCAAGATCCATGGCAACACTGGAGAGGAATCCTCAGGTTCCGGCCCCGACTTCACACAAGGTCTTAGGCCCCGGCATGGACGGGAGAGGAATCCCGAGATGGCCCCTAGCAACTCGCATGGGGACTGGCCTTTCCTGAGGCCACCAGAGCGGGTCCCTGTGGTCCCCGTCGTAACTCAAGAAGACCTGCCGCAAGTCGAGAAAATCCAGGAGGTTCTCCCCTCCAGGCGAGATGAGGCCCATTTCCGCTGAGGCGTCCCGAGACTGATCACACCTCACCTCTGGAACTTCGAAAGGGTCCTTCACACCCTTGGTGCAAATCAAGAAGTTCCCCGACCTAGCCGTCTCCACTCGAGAGGAAACACGAGGGTCCGCCCACATCCAGAGGAGCCCCGTTTCCGCCTCGTCGCTCGAGATGAGGGATCCTTTCCCTGCTTCATCGGAAAAGAGTTCCCGGCGTTCCCGTCGCATCTCAAGAGGAGGCCCTCTCAAGAGGATCGACGAGAGGAAATTCAGGGTCGTGCCACCATTCCAAGAGTCCCCCAGATGACTCAGTCCATTCCAGAGTAACTTCTTTTCCCTTCACAGGCTCGTCTTTCACGCCGAGGATCGACTCACACCAAGGTGGCACGTGGCATAGCCCTGTGGGAAAGCCTCGAGGGACAGCCTCGAGGGAAAGCCACAGATCCCTTGATCCACGGGACAGGAAGCGTGACACTAATGCTGCAGCTCGGGAGGAAAGCACACGTGCATGCCCCCACTCGAGACGACGCCTGACAACCCTTGGGAGACTCAGAAGCACCCCAAAATCCATGGCAACACTGGAGAGGAATCCTCAGGTTCCGGCCCCGACTCCACACAAGGTCTTAGGCCCCGGCATGGACGGGAGAGGAATCCCGAGATGGCCCGTAGCAATTAGCATGGGGTCTGGCCTCTCCTGAGGCCACCAGAGCGGGATCCTGAGGTCCCCGTCGTAACTCGAGAAGACTTGCCACAACTCGAGAAAATCCAGGAGGTTCTCTCCTCCAGGCGAGATGAGGCCCATTTCCGCTGAGGCGTCTCGAGGCTGATCACACCTCACCTCTGGAACTTCGAAAGGGTCCTTCACACCCTTGGTGCAAATCAAGAAGTTCCGCGACATACCCGTCTCCACTCGAGAGGAAACACGATGGTCCCGTCCACAATCAAATGAGCCCCGTTTCCGCCTCGTAGCTCGAGATGAGGGATCCTTTCCCTGCTTCGTCGGGAAAGAGTTCCCGGCCTTCCCGTCGCATCTCAAGAGGAGGCCCTCTCAACAGGAACGGCGAGAGGAACTCCAGGGTCGTGCCACCATTCCAAGAGTCCCCCAGATGTCTCAGTCCATTCCAGAGGAACCTCTTTTCCCTTCACCGGCTCGTCTTTCACTCGAGGATCGACTCACACCAATGTGGCACGTGGCACAGCCCTGTGGGAAAGCCTCGTGGGAAAGCCTCGAGCGAAAGCCTCGAGGGAAAGCCACAGATCCCTTGATCCACGTGACAGGAAGCGTGACACTACTGCTGCAGATCGGGAGGAAAGCGCACGTGCATGCCTCCACTCGACACGAGGCCTGACTCCCCTGGGGAGACTCAGAAGCACCCCAAGATCCATGGCAACACTGGAGAGGAATCCTCAGGTTCCGGGCCCCACTCCACACAAGGACTGAGGCCCCGGCATGGACGGGAGAGGAAACCCGAGAGGTCCCCTAGCAACTCGCATGGGGACTGGCCTTTCCTGAGGCCACCAGAGCGGTTCCCTGAGGTCGCCGTCGTAACTCGAGAAGACTTGCCGCAACTTGAGAAAATCCAGGAGGTTCTCCCCTTCAGGCGAGATGCGGCCCATTTCCGCTGAGGCGTCTCGAGGCTGATCATACTTCACCTCTGAAACTTCGAAAGGGTCCTTCACACCCTTGGTGCAAATAAAGAAGCTCCCCGACATACCCGTCTCCACTCGAGGGGAAACACGAGTGTCCCGCCCACATGCAGAGGAGCCCCGTTTCCGCCTCGTAGCTCGAGATGAGGGATCCTTTCCCTGCTTCGTCGGAAAGATTTCCCGGCGTTCCCGTCGCATCTCTAGAGGAGGCCCTCTCAACAGGAACGGCGAGAGGAACTCCAGGGTCGTTCCACCATTCCAAGAGTCCCACAGATGTCTCAGTCCATTCCAGAGGAACCTCTTTTCCCTTCACCGGCTCGCTTTCACGCCGAGGATTGACTCACACCAAGGTGGCACGTGGCATAGCCCTGTGGGAAAGCCTCGTGGGAAAGCCTCGAGGGAAAGCCGCAGATCACTTGATCCACGTGACAGGAAGGGTGACACAACTGCTGCAGCTCGGGAGGAAAGCGCACGTGCATGCCCCCACTCGAGACGAGGCCTGACTCCCCTGGGGAGACTCAGAAGCACCCCAAGATCCATGGCAACACTGGAGAGGAATCCTCATGTTCCGGCCCCGACTCCACACAAGGACTGAGGCCACGGCATGGACGGGAGAGGAATCTCGAGAGGTCCCCTAGCAACTCGGATAGGGATTTTCCTTTCCTGAGGCCACCAGAGTGGGTCCCTGAGGTGCCCGTCGTAACTCGAGAAGACCTGCCGCAACTCGAGAAAATCCAGGAGGTTCTCCCCTCCAGGCGAGATGCGGCCCATTTCCGCTGAGGCGTCTCGAGGCTGATCACACCTCACCTCTGAAACTTCGAAAGGGTCCTTCACACCCTTGGTGCAAATCAAGAAGCTCCCCGACATACCCGTCTCCACTCGAGAGGAAACACGCGGGTCCCGCCCACATCCAGAGGAGCCCCGTTTCCGCCTCGTAGCTCGAGATGAGGGATCCTTTCCCTGCTTCCTCGGGAAAGAGTTCCCGGCGTTCCCGTCGTATCTCAAGAGGAGGCCCTCTCAACAGGAACGGCGAGAGGAACTCCAGGGTCGTGCCACCATTCCAAGAGTCCCCCAGATGTCTTAGTCCATTCCAGAGGAACCTCTTTTCCCTTCACCGGCTCGTCTTTCACGCCGAGGATCGACTCACACCGAGGTGGCACGTGGCACAGCTCTGTGGGAAAGCCTCGTGGGAAAGCCTCGAGCGAAAGCCTCGAGGGAAAGCCACAGAACCCTTGATCCACGTGACAGGAAGCGTGACACTACCGCTGCAGCTCGGGAGGAAAGCGCACGTGCATGCCCCCACTCGAGACGAGGCCTGACTCCCCTGGGGAGACTCAGAAGCACTCCAAGATCCATGGCAACACTGGAGAGGAATCCTCAGGTTCCGGCCCCGACTCCACACAAGGTTTTAGGCCCTGGCATGGACGGGAGAGTAATCCCGAGATGGCCCCTAGCAACTCGAATGTGGACTGGCCTTTCCTGAGGCCAACACAGCGGGTCCCTGTGGTCCCCGTCGTAACTCAAGAAGAACTGCCGCAACTCGAGAAAATCCAGGAGATTCTTCCCTCCAGGCGAGATGAGTCCCATTTCCGCTGAGGCGTCTCCAGGATGATCACACCTCACCTCTGGAACTACGAAAGGGTCTTTCACACCCTTGGTGCAAATCAAGAAGTTCCCCGACATACCCGTCTCCACTCGAGAGGAAACACGAGGGTCCCGCCCACATCCAGAGGAGTCCCGTTTCCGCCTCGTCGCTCGAGATGAGGGATCCTTTCCCTGCTTCGTCGGGAAAGAGTTCCCGGCCTTCCTGTCGCTTCTCAAGAGGAGGCCCTCTCAACAAGAACGGCGAGAGGAACTCCAGGGTCGTGCCATCATTCCAAGAGCCCACAGATGTCTCAGTCCATTCCAGCGGAACCTCTTTTTCCTTCACTGGCTCGTCTTTCACGCCGAGGATCGACTCACACCAAGGTGGCAGGTGGCACTGCCCTGTGGGAAAGTCTCGTTGGAAAGCCTCGAGCGAAAGCCTCGAGGGAAACCACAGAAACCTTGATCCACATGACCGGAAGCGTGACATTACTGCTGCAGCTCGGGAGGAAAGCACACGTGCATGCCCCCACTCGAGACGAGGCCTGACTCCCCTGGGGAGACTCAGAAGCACCCCAAGATACATGGCAACACTGGAGAGGAATCCTCAGGTTCCGGCCCCGACTTCACACAAGGTCTTAGGCCCCGGCATGGACGGGAGAGGAATCCCGAGATGGCCCCTAGCAACTCGCATGGGGACTGGCCTTTCCTGAGGCCACCAGAGCGGGTCCCTGAGGTCCCCGTCGTAACTCGAGAAGACCTGCCGCAACTCGAGAAAATCCAGGAGGTTCTCCCCTCCAGGCGAGATGCGGCCCATTTCCGCGGAGGCGTCTCGAGGCTGATCACACCTCACCTCTGAAACTTCGAAAGGGTCCTTCACACCCTTGGTGCAAATAAAGAAGCTCCCCGACATACCCGTCTCCACTCGAGAGGAAACACGAGTGTCCCGCCCACATGCAGAGGAGCCCCGTTTCCGCCTCGTAGCTCGAGATGAGGGATCCTTTCCCTGCTTCGTCGGAAAGATTTCCCGGCGTTCCCGTCGCATCTCTAGAGGAGGCCCTCTCAACAGGAACGGCGAGAGGAACTCCAGGGTCGTGCCACCATTCCAAGAGTCCCGCAGATGTCTCAGTCCATTCCAGAGGAACCTCTTTTCCCTTCACCGGCTCATCTTTCACACCGAGGATTGACTCACACCAAGGTGGCACGTGGCATAGCCCTGTGGGAAAGCCTCGTGGGAAAGCCTCGAGGGAAAGCCGCAGATCACTTGATCCACGTGACAGGAAGGGTGACACTACTGCTGCAGCTCGGGAGGAAAGCGCACGTGCATGCCACCACTCGAGACGAGGCCTGACTCCCCTGGGGAGACTCAGAAGCACCCCAAGATCCATGGCAACACTGCAGAGAAATCCTCAGGTTCCGGGCCCGACTCCACACAAGGACTGAGGCCCAGGCATGGACGGGAGAGGAAACCCGAGAGGTCCCCTAGCAACTCGCATGGGGACTGGCCTTTCCTTAGGCCACCAGAGCGGGTCCCTGAGGTCCCCGTCGTAACTCGAGAAGACCTGCCGCAACTTGAGAAAATCCAGGAGGTTCTCCCCTCCAGGCGAGATGAGGCCCATTTCCGCTGAGGCGTCTCGAGGCTGATCACACCTCACCTCTGGAACTTCGAAAGGGTCCTTCACACCCTTGGTGCAAATCAAGATGTTCCCCGAAATACCCGTCTCCACTCGAGAGGAAACACGAGGGTTCCGCCCACATCCAGAGGAGCCCCGTTTCCGCCTCGTCGCTCGAGATGTGGGATCCTTTCCGTGCTTCGTCGGGAAAGAGTTCCCGGCCTTCCTGTCGCTTCTCAAGAGGAGGCCCTCTCAATAGGAACGGCGAGAGGAACTCCAGGGTCGTGCCATCATTCCAAGAGTCCCCCGGATGTCTCAGTCCATTCCAGCGGAACCTCTTTTTCCTTCACTGGTTCGTCTTTCACGCTGAGGATCGACTCACACCAAGGTGGCACGTGGCACAGCCCTGTGGGAAAGCCTCGTGGGAAAGCCTCGAGATAAAGCCACAGATCCCTTGATCCACGTGACAGGAAGCGTGACACTACTGCTGAAGCTCGGGAGGAAAGCGCACGTGCATGCCCCCACTCGAAACGAGGCCTGAGTCCCCTGGGGAGACTCAGAAGCACCCCAAGATCCATGGCAACACTGGATAGGAATCCTCAGGTTCCGGCCCCGACTACACACAAGGTTTTAGGCCCCGGCATGGACGGGAGAGGAATCCCGAGTTGGCCCCTAGCAACTCGCATGGGGACTGGCCTCTCCTGAGGCCACCAGAGCGGGTCCCTGAGGTCCCCGTCGTAACTCGAGAAGACCTGCCGCAACTCGAGAAAATCCAGGAGGTTCTCCCCTCCAGGCGAGATGAGGCCCATTTCCGCTGAGGCGTCTCGAGGCTGATCACACCTCACCTATGGAACTTCGAAAGGGTCCTTCACACCCTTGGTGCAAATCAAGAAGTTCCCCGACATACCCGTCTCCACTCGAGCGGAAACACGAGGGTCCCGCCCACATCCAGAGGAGCCCCGTTTCCGCCTCGTACCTCGAGATGAGGGATCCTTTCCCTGCTTCGTCGGGAAAGAGTTCCCGGCGTTCCCATCGCATCTCAAGAGGAGGCCTTCTCAACAGGAACGGCCAGAGGAACTCCAGGGTCGTGCCACCATTCCAAGAGTCCCCAGATGTCTCAGTCCATTCCAGAGGAACCTCTTTTCCCTTCAGTGGCTCGTCTTTCACGCCGATGATCGACTCCCAACAAGGTGGCACGTGGCACAGCCCTGTGGGAAAGCCTCGTGGGAAAGCCTCTAGCGAAAGCCTCGAGGGAAACCACAGATCCCTTGATCCACGTGACAGGAACCGTGACACTACTGCTGCAGCTCGGGAGGAAAGCGCACGTGCATGCCCCCACTCGAGACGAGGTCTGACTCCCCTGGGGAGACTCAGAAGCACCCCAAGATCCATGGCAACACTGGAGAGGAATCCTCATGTTCCGGCCCCGACTCCACACAAGGACTGAGGCCACGGCATGGACGGGTGAGGAATCTCGAGAGGTCCCCTAGCAACTCGGATGGGGATTTTCCTTCCCTGAGGCCACCAGAGTGGGTCCCTGAGGTGCCCGTCGTAACTCGAGAAGACCTGCCGCAACTCGAGAAAATCCAGGAGGTTCTCCCCTCCAAGCGAGATGCGGCCCATTTCCGCTGAGGCGTCTCGAGGTTGATCACACGTCACCTCTGAAACTTCGAAAGGGTCCTTCACACCCTTGGTGCAAATCAAGAAGCTGCCCGACATACCCGTCTCCACTCGAGAGGAAGCACGAGGGTCCCGCCCACATCCAGAGGAGCCCAGTTTCCGCCTCGTAGCTCGAGATGAGGGATCCTTTCCCTGCTTCTTTGGGAGAGAGTTCCTGGCGTTCCTGTCGCATCTCAAGAGGAGGCCCTCTCAACAGGAACGGCGAGAGGAACTCCAGGGTCGTGCCACCATTCCAAGAGTCCCCCAGATGTCTCACTCCATTCCAGAGGAACGTCTTTTCCCTTCACCGGCTCGTCTTTCACGCCGAGGATCGACTCACACCAAGGTGGCACGTGGCACAGCTCTGTGGGAAAGCCTCGTGGGAAAGCCTCGAGCGAAAGCCTCGAGGGAAAGCCACAGAACCCTTGATCCACGTGACAGGAATCGTGACACTACCGCTGCAGCTCGGGAGGAAAGCGACGTGCATGTCCCCACTCGAGACGAGGCCTGACTCCCCTGGGGAGACTCAGAAGCACCCCAAGATCCATGGCAACACTGGAGAGGAATCCTCAGGTTCCGGCCCCGACTCCACAAAAGGTTTTAGGCCCCGGCATGGACGGGAGAGGAATCCCGAGATGGCCCCTAGCAACTCGAATGTGGACTGGCCTTTCCTGAGGCCAACACAGCGGATCCCTGTGGTCCCCGTCGTAACTCAAGAAGACCTGCCGCAATTCGAGAAAATCCAGGAGATTCTCCCCTCCAGGCGAGATGAGGCCCATTTCCGCTGAGGCGTCTCGAGGCTGATCACACCTCACCTCTGGAACTTCGAAAGGGTCCTTCACACCCTTGGTGCAAATTAAGAAGTTCCCCGACATACCCGTCTCCACTCGAGAGGAAACACGAGGGTCCCGCCCACATCCAGAGGAGCCCCGTTTCCGCCTCGTAGCTCGAAATGAGGGATCCTTTCCCTGCTTCGTCGGAAAAGATTTCCCGGCCTTCCCGTCGCATCTCAAGAGGAGGCCCTCTCAAGAGGATCGACGAGAGGAACTCCAGGTTCCTGCCACCATTCCAAGAGTCCCCCAGATATCTCAGTCCATTCCAGAGGAACGTCTTTTCCCTTCACCGGCTCGTCTTTCACGCCGAGGATCGACTCACACCAAGGTGGCACGTGGCACAGCCCTGTGGGAAAGCCTCGTGGGAAAGCCTCGAGATAAAGCCACAGATCCCTTGATCCACGTGACAGGAAGCGTGACACTACTGCTGAAGCTCGGGAGGAAAGCGCACGTGCATGCCCCCACTCGAAACGAGGCCTGAGTCCCCTGGGGAGACTCAGAAGCACCCCAAGATCCATGGCAACACTGGATAGGAATCCTCAGGTTCCGGCCCCGACTACACACAAGGTTTTAGGCCCCGGCATGGACGGGAGAGGAATCCCGAGATGGCCCCTAGCAACTCGCATGGGGACTGGCCTCTCCTGAGGCCACCAGAGCGGGTCCCTGAGGTCCCCGTCGTAACTCGAGAAGACCTGCCGCAACTCGAGAAAATCCAGGAGGTTCTCCCCTCCAGGCGAGATGAGGCCCATTTCCGCTGAGGCGTCTCGAGGCTGATCACACCTCACCTATGGAACTTCGAAAGGGTCCTTCACACCCTTGGTGCAAATCAAGAAGTTCCCCGACATACCCGTCTCCACTCGAGCGGAAACACGAGGGTCCCGCCCACATCCAGAGGAGCCCCGTTTCCGCCTCGTACCTCGAGATGAGGGATCCTTTCCCTGCTTCGTCGGGAAAGAGTTCCCGGCGTTCCCATCGCATCTCAAGAGGAGGCCTTCTCAACAGGAACGGCCAGAGGAACTCCAGGGTCGTGCCACCATTCCAAGAGTCCCCAGATGTCTCAGTCCATTCCAGAGGAACCTCTTTTCCCTTCAGTGGCTCGTCTTTCACGCCGAGGATCGACTCCCAACAAGGTGGCACGTGGCACAGCCCTGTGGGAAAGCCTCGTGGGAAAGCCTCTAGCGAAAGCCTCGAGGGAAACCACAGATCCCTTGATCCACGTGACAGGAACCGTGACACTACTGCTGCAGCTCGGGAGGAAAGCGCACGTGCATGCCCCCACTCGAGACGAGGTCTGACTCCCCTGGGGAGACTCAGAAGCACCCCAAGATCCATGGCAACACTGGAGAGGAATCCTCAGGTTCCGGCCCCGACTCCACACAAGGTCTTAGGCCCCGGCATGGACGGGAGAGGAATCCCGAGATGGCTCCTAGCATCTCGCACGGGGACTGGCCTTTCCTGAGGCCACCAGAGCGGGTCCCTGAGGTCCCCGTCATAACTCAAGAAGACCTGCCGCAACTCGAGAAAATCCAGGAGGTTCTCCCCTCCAGGCGAGATGAGGCCCATGTCCGCTGAGGCGTCTCGAGGCTGATCACACCTCACCTCTGGAACTTCGAAAGGGTCCTTCACACCCTTGGTGCAAATCAAGAAGTTCCCCGACATACCCGTCTCCACTCGAGAGGAAACACGAGGGTTCCGCCCACATCCAGAGGAGCCCCGTTTCCGCCTCGTAGCTCGAGATGAGGGATCCTTTCCCTTCTTCGTCGGGAAAGAGTTCCCGGCGTTCCCGTCGCATCTCAAGGGGAGGCCCTCTCAACAGGAAGGGCGAGAGGAACTCCAGGGTCGTGCCACCATTCCAAGTGTCCACCAGATGTCTCAGTCCATCCCAGAGGAACCTCTTTTCCCTTCACCGGCTCGTCTTTCACGCCGAGGATCGACTCACACCAAGGAGGCACGTGGCACAGGCCTGTGGGAAAGCCTCGAGGGACAGCCTCGATGGACAGCCTCGAGGGAAAGCCACAGATCCCTTGATCCACGTGACAGGAAGCGTGACACTACTGCTGCAGCTCGGGAGCAAAGCGCATGTGCATGCCCCGACTCGAGACGAGGCCTGACTCCCCTGGGGAGACTCAGAAGCACCCCAAGATCCATGGCAACACTGGAGAGGAATCCTCAGGTTCCGGGACCGACTCCACACAAGGACTGAGGCCGCGGCATGGACGGGAGAGGAATCCCGAGAGGTCCCCTAGCAACTCGCATGGGGAGTGGCCTTTCCTGAGGCCACCAGAGCGGGTCCCTGAGGTCCCCGTCGTAACTCGAGAAGACCTGCCGCAACTCGAGAAAATCCAGGAGGTTCTCCCCTCCACACGAGATGAGGCCCATTTCCGCTGAGGCGTCTCGAGGCTGATCACACCTCACCTCTGGAACTTCGAAAGGGTCCTTCACACCCTTGGTGCAAATCAAGATGTTCCCTGAAATACCCGTCTCCACTCGAGAGGAAACACGAGGGTCCCGCCCACATCCAGAGGAGACCCGTTTCCGCCTTGTCGCTCGAGATGTGGGATCCTTTCCCTGCTTCGTCGGGAAAGAGTTCCCGGCCTTCTTGTCGCTTCTCAAGAGGAGACCCTCTCAACAGGAACGGCGAGAGGAACTCCAGGGTCGTGCCATCATTCCAAGAGTCCCCCAGATGTCTCAGTCCATTCCAGCGGAAACTCTTTTTCCTTCACTGGCTCGTCTTTCACGCTGAGGATCGACTCACACCAAGGTGGCAGGTGGCACTGCCCTGTGGGAACGTCTCGTGGGAAAGCCTCGAGGAAAGCCTCGAGGGAAACCACAGAAACCTTGATCCACGTGACCGGAAGCGTGACACTACTGCTGCAGCGCGGGAGGAAAGCACACGTGCATGCCCCCACTCGAGACGAGGCCTGACTCCCCTGGGGAGACTCAGAAGCACCCCAATATCCATGGCAACACTGGAGAGGAATCCTCAGGTTCCGGCCCCGACTTCACACAAGGTCTTAGGCCCCGGCATGGACGGGAGAGGAATCCCGAGATGGCCCCTAGCAACTCGCATGGGGACTGGCCTTTCCTGAGGCCACCAGAGCGGGTCCCTGTGGTCCCCGTCGTAACTCAAGAAGACCTGCCGCAAGTCGAGAAAATCCAGGAGGTTCTCCCCTCCAGGCGAGATGAGGCCCATTTCCGCTGAGGCGTCTCGAGACTGATCACACCTCACCTCTCCAACTTAGAAAGGGTCCTTCACACCCTTGGTGCAAATCAAGAAGTTCCCTGACATACCCGTCTCCACTCGAGAGGAAACACGAGGGTCCCGCCCACATCCAGAGGAGCCCCGTTTCCGCCTCGTAGCTCGAGATGAGGGATCCTTTCCCTGCTTCATCGGAAAAGAGTTCCCGGCGTTCCCGTCGCATCTCAAGAGGAGGCCCTCTCAAGAGGATCGACGAGAGGAAATTCAGGGTCGTGCCACCATTCCAAGAGTCCCCCAGATGTCTCAGTCCATTCCAGAGTAACTTCTTTTCCCTTCACAGGCTCGTCTTTCACGCCGAGGATCGACTCACACCAAGGTGGCACGTGGCAAAGCCCTGTGGGAAAGCCTCGTGGGAAAGCCTCGAGGGAAAGCCGCAGATCACTTGATCCACGTGACAGGAAGCGTGACACTACTGCTGCAGCTCGGGAGGAAAGCGCACGTGCATGCCCCCACTCGAGACGAGGCCTGAGTCCCCTGGGGAGACTCAGAAGCACCCCAAGATCCATGGCAACACTGGAGAGGAATCCTCATGTTCCGGCCCCGACTCCACACAAGGACTGAGGCCACGGCATGGTCGGGAGAGGAATCTCGAGAGGTCCCCTAGCAACTCGGATGGGGATTTTCCTTTCCTGAGGCCACCAGAGTGGGTCCCTGAGGTGCCCGTCGTAACTCGAGAAGACCTGCCGCAACTCGAGAAAATCCAGGAGGTTCTCCCCTCCAGGCGAGATGCGGCCCATTTCCGCTGAGGCGTCTCGAGGCTGATCACACCTCACCTCTGAAACTTCGAAAGGGTCCTTCACACCCTTGGTGCAAATCAAGAATCTCCCCGACATACCCGTCTCCACTCGAGAGGAAACACGCGGGTCCCGCCCACATCCAGAGGAGCCCCGTTTCCGCCTCGTAGCTCGAGATGAGGGATCCTTTCCCTGCATCCTCGGGAAAGAGTTCCCGGCGTTCCCGTCGTATCTCAAGAGGAGGCCCTCTCAACAGGAACGGCGAGAGGAACTCCAGGGTCGTGCCACCATTCCAAGAGTCCCCCAGATGTCTCAGTCCATTCCAGAGGAACCTCTTTTCCGTTCACCGGCTCGTCTTTCACGCCGAGGATCGACTCACACCAAGGTGGCACGTGGCACAGCTCTGTGGGAAAGCCTCGTGGGAAAGCCTCGAGCGAAAGCCTCGAGGGAAAGCCACAGAACCCTTGATCCACGTGACAGGAAGCGTGACACTACCGCTGCAGCTCGGGAGGAAAGCGCACGTGCATGCCCCCACTCGAGACGAGACCTGACTCCCCTGGGGAGACTCAGAAGCACCCCAAGATCCATGGCAACACTGGAGAGGAATCCTCAGGTTCCGGCCCCGACTCCACACAAGGTCTTAGGCCCCGGCATGGACGGGAGAGGAATCCCGAGATGGCTCCTAGCATCTCGCACGGGGACTGGCCTTTCCTGAGGCCACCAGAGCGGGTCCCTGAGGTCCCCGTCATAACTCAAGAAGACCTGCCGCAACTCGAGAAAATCCAGGAGGTTCTCCCCTCCAGGCGAGATGAGGCCCATGTCCGCTGAGGCGTCTCGAGGCTGATCACACCTCACCTCTGGAACTTCGAAAGGGTCCTTCACACCCTTGGTGCAAATCAAGAAGTTCCCCGACATACCCGTCTCCACTCGAGAGGAAACACGAGGGTTCCGCCCACATCCAGAGGAGCCCCGTTTCCGCCTCGTAGCTCGAGATGAGGGATCCTTTCCCTTCTTCGTCGGGAAAGAGTTCCCGGCGTTCCCGTCGCATCTCAAGGGGAGGCCCTCTCAACAGGAAGGGCGAGAGGAACTCCAGGGTCGTGCCACCATTCCAAGTGTCCACCAGATGTCTCAGTCCATCCCAGAGGAACCTCTTTTCCCTTCACCGGCTCGTCTTTCACGCCGAGGATCGACTCACACCAAGGAGGCACGTGGCACAGGCCTGTGGGAAAGCCTCGAGGGACAGCCTCGATGGACAGCCTCGAGGGAAAGCCACAGATCCCTTGATCCACGTGACAGGAAGCGTGACACTACTGCTGCAGCTCGGGAGCAAAGCGCATGTGCATGCCCCGACTCGAGACGAGGCCTGACTCCCCTGGGGAGACTCAGAAGCACCCCAAGATCCATGGCAACACTGGAGAGGAATCCTCAGGTTCCGGGACCGACTCCACACAAGGACTGAGGCCGCGGCATGGACGGGAGAGGAATCCCGAGAGGTCCCCTAGCAACTCGCATGGGGAGTGGCCTTTCCTGAGGCCACCAGAGCGGGTCCCTGAGGTCCCCGTCGTAACTCGAGAAGACCTGCCGCAACTCGAGAAAATCCAGGAGGTTCTCCCCTCCACACGAGATGAGGCCCATTTCCGCTGAGGCGTCTCGAGGCTGATCACACCTCACCTCTGGAACTTCGAAAGGGTCCTTCACACCCTTGGTGCAAATCAAGATGTTCCCTGAAATACCCGTCTCCACTCGAGAGGAAACACGAGGGTCCCGCCCACATCCAGAGGAGACCCGTTTCCGCCTTGTCGCTCGAGATGTGGGATCCTTTCCCTGCTTCGTCGGGAAAGAGTTCCCGGCCTTCTTGTCGCTTCTCAAGAGGAGACCCTCTCAACAGGAACGGCGAGAGGAACTCCAGGGTCGTGCCATCATTCCAAGAGTCCCCCAGATGTCTCAGTCCATTCCAGCGGAAACTCTTTTTCCTTCACTGGCTCGTCTTTCACGCTGAGGATCGACTCACACCAAGGTGGCAGGTGGCACTGCCCTGTGGGAACGTCTCGTGGGAAAGCCTCGAGGAAAGCCTCGAGGGAAACCACAGAAACCTTGATCCACGTGACCGGAAGCGTGACACTACTGCTGCAGCGCGGGAGGAAAGCACACGTGCATGCCCCCACTCGAGACGAGGCCTGACTCCCCTGGGGAGACTCAGAAGCACCCCAATATCCATGGCAACACTGGAGAGGAATCCTCAGGTTCCGGCCCCGACTTCACACAAGGTCTTAGGCCCCGGCATGGACGGGAGAGGAATCCCGAGATGGCCCCTAGCAACTCGCATGGGGACTGGCCTTTCCTGAGGCCACCAGAGCGGGTCCCTGTGGTCCCCGTCGTAACTCAAGAAGACCTGCCGCAAGTCGAGAAAATCCAGGAGGTTCTCCCCTCCAGGCGAGATGAGGCCCATTTCCGCTGAGGCGTCTCGAGACTGATCACACCTCACCTCTCCAACTTAGAAAGGGTCCTTCACACCCTTGGTGCAAATCAAGAAGTTCCCTGACATACCCGTCTCCACTCGAGAGGAAACACGAGGGTCCCGCCCACATCCAGAGGAGCCCCGTTTCCGCCTCGTAGCTCGAGATGAGGGATCCTTTCCCTGCTTCATCGGAAAAGAGTTCCCGGCGTTCCCGTCGCATCTCAAGAGGAGGCCCTCTCAAGAGGATCGACGAGAGGAAATTCAGGGTCGTGCCACCATTCCAAGAGTCCCCCAGATGTCTCAGTCCATTCCAGAGTAACTTCTTTTCCCTTCACAGGCTCGTCTTTCACGCCGAGGATCGACTCACACCAAGGTGGCACGTGGCAAAGCCCTGTGGGAAAGCCTCGTGGGAAAGCCTCGAGGGAAAGCCGCAGATCACTTGATCCACGTGACAGGAAGCGTGACACTACTGCTGCAGCTCGGGAGGAAAGCGCACGTGCATGCCCCCACTCGAGACGAGGCCTGAGTCCCCTGGGGAGACTCAGAAGCACCCCAAGATCCATGGCAACACTGGATAGGAATCCTCAGGTTCCGGCCCCGACTACACACAAGGTTTTAGGCCCCGGCATGGACGGGAGAGGAATCCCGAGATGGCCCCTAGCAACTCGCATGGGGACTGGCCTCTCCTGAGGCCACCAGAGCGGGTCCCTGAGGTCCCCGTCGTAACTCGAGAAGACCTGCCGCAACTCGAGAAAATCCAGGAGGTTCTCCCCTCCAGGCGAGATGAGGCCCATTTCCGCTGAGGCGTCTCGAGGCTGATCACACCTCACCTATGGAACTTCGAAAGGGTCCTTCACACCCTTGGTGCAAATCAAGAAGTTCCCCGACATACCCGTCTCCACTCGAGCGGAAACACGAGGGTCCCGCCCACATCCAGAGGAGCCCCGTTTCCGCCTCGTACCTCGAGATGAGGGATCCTTTCCCTGCTTCGTCGGGAAAGAGTTCCCGGCGTTCCCATCGCATCTCAAGAGGAGGCCTTCTCAACAGGAACGGCCAGAGGAACTCCAGGGTCGTGCCACCATTCCAAGAGTCCCCAGATGTCTCAGTCCATTCCAGAGGAACCTCTTTTCCCTTCAGTGGCTCGTCTTTCACGCCGAGGATCGACTCCCAACAAGGTGGCACGTGGCACAGCCCTGTGGGAAAGCCTCGTGGGAAAGCCTCTAGCGAAAGCCTCGAGGGAAACCACAGATCCCTTGATCCACGTGACAGGAACCGTGACACTACTGCTGCAGCTCGGGAGGAAAGCGCACGTGCATGCCCCCACTCGAGACGAGGTCTGACTCCCCTGGGGAGACTCAGAAGCACCCCAAGATCCATGGCAACACTGGAGAGGAATCCTCAGGTTCCGGCCCCGACTCCACACAAGGTCTTAGGCCCCGGCATGGACGGGAGAGGAATCCCGAGATGGCTCCTAGCATCTCGCACGGGGACTGGCCTTTCCTGAGGCCACCAGAGCGGGTCCCTGAGGTCCCCGTCATAACTCAAGAAGACCTGCCGCAACTCGAGAAAATCCAGGAGGTTCTCCCCTCCAGGCGAGATGAGGCCCATGTCCGCTGAGGCGTCTCGAGGCTGATCACACCTCACCTCTGGAACTTCGAAAGGGTCCTTCACACCCTTGGTGCAAATCAAGAAGTTCCCCGACATACCCGTCTCCACTCGAGAGGAAACACGAGGGTTCCGCCCACATCCAGAGGAGCCCCGTTTCCGCCTCGTAGCTCGAGATGAGGGATCCTTTCCCTTCTTCGTCGGGAAAGAGTTCCCGGCGTTCCCGTCGCATCTCAAGGGGAGGCCCTCTCAACAGGAAGGGCGAGAGGAACTCCAGGGTCGTGCCACCATTCCAAGTGTCCACCAGATGTCTCAGTCCATCCCAGAGGAACCTCTTTTCCCTTCACCGGCTCGTCTTTCACGCCGAGGATCGACTCACACCAAGGAGGCACGTGGCACAGGCCTGTGGGAAAGCCTCGAGGGACAGCCTCGATGGACAGCCTCGAGGGAAAGCCACAGATCCCTTGATCCACGTGACAGGAAGCGTGACACTACTGCTGCAGCTCGGGAGCAAAGCGCATGTGCATGCCCCGACTCGAGACGAGGCCTGACTCCCCTGGGGAGACTCAGAAGCACCCCAAGATCCATGGCAACACTGGAGAGGAATCCTCAGGTTCCGGGACCGACTCCACACAAGGACTGAGGCCGCGGCATGGACGGGAGAGGAATCCCGAGAGGTCCCCTAGCAACTCGCATGGGGAGTGGCCTTTCCTGAGGCCACCAGAGCGGGTCCCTGAGGTCCCCGTCGTAACTCGAGAAGACCTGCCGCAACTCGAGAAAATCCAGGAGGTTCTCCCCTCCACACGAGATGAGGCCCATTTCCGCTGAGGCGTCTCGAGGCTGATCACACCTCACCTCTGGAACTTCGAAAGGGTCCTTCACACCCTTGGTGCAAATCAAGATGTTCCCTGAAATACCCGTCTCCACTCGAGAGGAAACACGAGGGTCCCGCCCACATCCAGAGGAGACCCGTTTCCGCCTTGTCGCTCGAGATGTGGGATCCTTTCCCTGCTTCGTCGGGAAAGAGTTCCCGGCCTTCTTGTCGCTTCTCAAGAGGAGACCCTCTCAACAGGAACGGCGAGAGGAACTCCAGGGTCGTGCCATCATTCCAAGAGTCCCCCAGATGTCTCAGTCCATTCCAGCGGAAACTCTTTTTCCTTCACTGGCTCGTCTTTCACGCTGAGGATCGACTCACACCAAGGTGGCAGGTGGCACTGCCCTGTGGGAACGTCTCGTGGGAAAGCCTCGAGGAAAGCCTCGAGGGAAACCACAGAAACCTTGATCCACGTGACCGGAAGCGTGACACTACTGCTGCAGCGCGGGAGGAAAGCACACGTGCATGCCCCCACTCGAGACGAGGCCTGACTCCCCTGGGGAGACTCAGAAGCACCCCAATATCCATGGCAACACTGGAGAGGAATCCTCAGGTTCCGGCCCCGACTTCACACAAGGTCTTAGGCCCCGGCATGGACGGGAGAGGAATCCCGAGATGGCCCCTAGCAACTCGCATGGGGACTGGCCTTTCCTGAGGCCACCAGAGCGGGTCCCTGTGGTCCCCGTCGTAACTCAAGAAGACCTGCCGCAAGTCGAGAAAATCCAGGAGGTTCTCCCCTCCAGGCGAGATGAGGCCCATTTCCGCTGAGGCGTCTCGAGACTGATCACACCTCACCTCTCCAACTTAGAAAGGGTCCTTCACACCCTTGGTGCAAATCAAGAAGTTCCCTGACATACCCGTCTCCACTCGAGAGGAAACACGAGGGTCCCGCCCACATCCAGAGGAGCCCCGTTTCCGCCTCGTAGCTCGAGATGAGGGATCCTTTCCCTGCTTCATCGGAAAAGAGTTCCCGGCGTTCCCGTCGCATCTCAAGAGGAGGCCCTCTCAAGAGGATCGACGAGAGGAAATTCAGGGTCGTGCCACCATTCCAAGAGTCCCCCAGATGTCTCAGTCCATTCCAGAGTAACTTCTTTTCCCTTCACAGGCTCGTCTTTCACGCCGAGGATCGACTCACACCAAGGTGGCACGTGGCAAAGCCCTGTGGGAAAGCCTCGTGGGAAAGCCTCGAGGGAAAGCCGCAGATCACTTGATCCACGTGACAGGAAGCGTGACACTACTGCTGCAGCTCGGGAGGAAAGCGCACGTGCATGCCCCCACTCGAGACGAGGCCTGAGTCCCCTGGGGAGACTCAGAAGCACCCCAAGATCCATGGCAACACTGGAGAGGAATCCTCATGTTCCGGCCCCGACTCCACACAAGGACTGAGGCCACGGCATGGTCGGGAGAGGAATCTCGAGAGGTCCCCTAGCAACTCGGATGGGGATTTTCCTTTCCTGAGGCCACCAGAGTGGGTCCCTGAGGTGCCCGTCGTAACTCGAGAAGACCTGCCGCAACTCGAGAAAATCCAGGAGGTTCTCCCCTCCAGGCGAGATGCGGCCCATTTCCGCTGAGGCGTCTCGAGGCTGATCACACCTCACCTCTGAAACTTCGAAAGGGTCCTTCACACCCTTGGTGCAAATCAAGAATCTCCCCGACATACCCGTCTCCACTCGAGAGGAAACACGCGGGTCCCGCCCACATCCAGAGGAGCCCCGTTTCCGCCTCGTAGCTCGAGATGAGGGATCCTTTCCCTGCATCCTCGGGAAAGAGTTCCCGGCGTTCCCGTCGTATCTCAAGAGGAGGCCCTCTCAACAGGAACGGCGAGAGGAACTCCAGGGTCGTGCCACCATTCCAAGAGTCCCCCAGATGTCTCAGTCCATTCCAGAGGAACCTCTTTTCCGTTCACCGGCTCGTCTTTCACGCCGAGGATCGACTCACACCAAGGTGGCACGTGGCACAGCTCTGTGGGAAAGCCTCGTGGGAAAGCCTCGAGCGAAAGCCTCGAGGGAAAGCCACAGAACCCTTGATCCACGTGACAGGAAGCGTGACACTACCGCTGCAGCTCGGGAGGAAAGCGCACGTGCATGCCCCCACTCGAGACGAGACCTGACTCCCCTGGGGAGACTCAGAAGCACCCCAAGATCCATGGCAACACTGGAGAGGAATCCTCAGGTTCCGGCCCCGACTCCACACAAGGTTTTAGGCCCCGGCATGGACGGGAGAGTAATCCCGAGATGGCCCCTAGCAACTCGAATGTGGACTGGCCTTTCCTGAGGCCAACACAGCGGGTCCCTGTGGTCCCCGTCGTAACTCAAGAAGAACTGGCGCAACTCGAGAAAATCCAGGAGATTCTCCCCTCCAGGCGAGATGAGGCCCATTTCCGCTGAGGCTTCTCCAGGCTGATCACACCTCACCTCTGGAACTACGAAAGGGTCTTTCACACCCTTGGTGCAAATCAAGAAGTTCCCCGACATACCCGTCTCCACTCGAGAGGAAACACGAGGGTCCCGCCCACATCCAGAGGAGCCCCGTTTCCGCCTCATAGCTCGAAATGAGGGATCCTTTCCCTGCTTCATCGGAAAAGAGTTCCCGGCATTCCCGTCGCATCTCAAGAGGAGGCCCTCTCAACAGGAACGGCGAGAGGAACTCCAGGGTCGTGCCACCATTCCAAGAGTCCCCCAGATGTCTCAGTCCATTCCAGAGGAACGTCTTTTCCCTTCACCGGCTCGTCTTTCACGCCGAGGATCGACTCACACCAAGGTGGCACGTGGCACAGCCCTGTGGGAAAGCCTCGTGGGAAATCCTCGAGGGAAAGCCGCAGATCACTTGATCCACGTGACAGGAAGCGTGACACTAATGCTGCAGCTCCGGAGGAAAGCGTACGTACATGCCCCCCCTCGAGACGAGGCCTGAGTCCCCTGGGGAAACTCAGAAGCACCCCAAGATCCATGGCAACACTGGAGAGGAAACCTCAGGTTCCGGCCCCTTTTCCACACAAGGACTGAGGCCCTGGCATTGACAGGAGAGGAATCTGGACAGGTCCCCTTGCAACTCGCATGGGGACTGACCTTTCCTGAGGCCACCAGAGCGGGTCCCTGAGGTGCCCGTCGTAACTCGAGAAGACCTGCCGCAACTGGAGAATATCCCGGAAGTTCTCCCCTCCAGGCGAGATGAGGCCCATTTCCGCTGAGGCGTCTCGAGGCTGATCACACGTCACCTCTGAAACTTCGAAAGGGTCCTTCACACCCTTGGTGCAAATCAAGAAGCTGCCCGACATACCCGTCTCCACTCGAGAGGAAACACGAGGGTCCCACCCACATCCAGAGGAGACCAGTTTCCGCCTCGTAGCTCGAGATGAGGGATCCTTTCCCTGCTTCTTTGGGAGAGAGTTCCCGGCGTTCCTGTCGCATCTCAAGAGGAGGCCCTCTCAACAGGAATGGCGAGAGGAACTCCAGGGTCGTGCCACCATTTCAAGAGTCCCCCAGATGTCTCAGTCCATTCCAGAGGAACGTCTTTTCCCTTCACCGGCTCGTCTTTCACGCCGAGGATCGACTCACACCAAGGTGGCACGTGGCACAGCTCTGTGGGAAAGCCTCGTGGGAAAGCCTCGAGCGAAAGCCTCGAGGGAAAGCCGCAGAACCCTTGATCCACGTGACAGGAATCGTGACACTACCGCTGCAGCTCGGGAGGAAAGCGCACGTGCATGTCCCCACTCGAGACGAGGCCTGACTCCCCTGGGGAGACTCAGAAGCACCCCAAGATCCATGGCAACACTGGAGAGGAATCCTCAGGTTCCGGCCCCGACTCCACAAAAGGTTTTAGGCCCCGGCATGGACGGGAGAGGAATCCCGAGATGGCCCCTAGCAACTCGAATGTGGACTGGCCTTTCCTGAGGCCAACACAGCGGGTCCCTGTGGTCCCCGTCGTAACTCAAGAAGACCTGCCGCAATTCGAGAAAATCCAGGAGATTCTCCCCTCCAGGCGAGATGAGGCCCATTTCCGCTGAGGCGTCTCGAGGCTGATCACACCTCACCTCTGGAACTTCGAAAGGGTCCTTCACACCCTTGGTGCAAATTAAGAAGTTCCCCGACATACCCGTCTCCACTCGAGAGGAAACACGAGGGTCCCGCCCACATCCAGAGGAGCCCCGTTTCCGCCTCGTAGCTCGAAATGAGGGATCCTTTCCCTGCTTTGTCGGAAAAGATTTCCCGGCGTTACCGACGCATCTCAAGAGGAGGCCCTCTCAAGAGGATCGACGAGAGGAACTCCAGGTTCCTGCCACCATTCCAAGAGTCCCCCAGATATCTCAGTCCATTCCAGAGGAACGTCTTTTCCCTTCACCGGCTCGTCTTTCACGCCGAGGATCGACTCACACCAAGGTGGCACGTGGCACAGCCCTGTGGGAAAGCCTCGTGGGAAAGCCTCGAGGGAAAGCCACAGATCCCTTGATCCACGTGACAGGAAGCGTGACACTACTGCTGCAGCTCGGGAGGAAAGCGCACGTGCATGCCCCCACTCGAAACGAGGCCTGAGTCCCCTGGGGAGACTCAGAAGCACCCCAAGATCCATGGCAACACTGGAGAGGAATCCTCAGGTTCCGGCCCCGACTCCACACAAGGACTGAGGCCCCATCATGGACGGGAGAGGAATCTCGAGAGGTCCCCTAGCAACTCGCATGGGGACTCCCTTTCCTGAGGCCAACACAGCGGGTCCCTGAGGGGCCCGTCGTAACTCGAGAAGACCTGCCGCAACTCGAGAAAATCCAGGAGGTTCTCCCCTCCAGGCGAGATGCGGCCCATTTCCGCTGAGGCGTCTCGAGGCTGATCACACCTCACCTCTGAAACTTCGAAAGGGTCCTTCACACCCTTGGTGCAAATCAAGAAGCTGCCCGACATACCCGTCTCCACTCGAGAGGAAACACGAGGTCCCGCCCACATCCAGGGGAGCCCTGTATCCGCCTCATAGCTCGAGATGAGGGATCCTTTAACTGCTTCGTCGGGAAAGAGTTCCCGGCTTTCCCGTCGCATCTCAAGAGGAGGCCCTCTCAACAGGAACGGCGAGAGGAACTCCAGGGTCGTGCCATCATTCCAAGAGTCCCCCAGATGTCTCAGTCCATTCCAGCGGAACCTCTTTTCCCTTCACCGGCTCGACATTCACGCTGACGATCGACTCACACCAAGGTGGCAGGGGGCACTGCCCTGTGGGAAAGTCTCGTGGGAAAGCCTCGAGCGAAAGCCTCGTGGAAACCACAGAAACCTTGATCCACGTGACCGGAAGCGTGACACTACTGCTGCAGCTCGGGAGGAAAGCACACGTGCATGCCCCAACTCGAGACGAGGCCTGACTCCCCTGGGGAGACTCAGAAGCACCCCAAGATCCATGGCAAAACTGGAGAGGAATCCTCAGGTTCCGGCCCCGACTTCACACAAGGTCTTAGGCCCCGGCATGGACGGGAGAGGAATCCCGAGATGGCCCCTAGCAACTCGCATGGGGACTGGCCTTTCCTGAGGCCACCAGATCGGTTCCCTGTGGTCCCCGTCGTAACTCAAGAAGACCTGCCGCAAGTCGAGAAAATCCAGGAGGTTCTCCCCTCCAGGCGAGATGAGGCCCATTTCCGCTGAGGCGTCTCGAGACTGATCACACCTCACCTCTGGAACTTCGAAAGGGTCCTTCACACCCTTGGTGCAAATCAAGAAGTTCCCCGACATACCCGTCTCCACTCGAGAGGAAACACGAGGGTCCCGACCACATCCAGAGGAGCCCCGTTTCCACATCGTAGCTCGAGATGAGGGATCCTTTCCCTGCTTCATCGGAAAAGAGTTCCCGGCGTTCCCGTCGCATCTCAAGAGGAGGCCCTCTCAAGAGGATCGACGAGAGGAACTTCAGGGTCGTGCCACCATTCCAAGAGTCCCCCAGATGTCACAGTCCATTCCAGAGTAACTTCTTTTCCCTTCACAGGCTCGTCTTTCACTCCGAGGATCGACTCACACCAAGGTGGCACGTGGCACAGCCCTGTGGGAAAGCCTCGTGGGAAAGCCTCGAGGGAAAGCCGCAGATCACTTGATCCACGTGACAGGAAGCGTGACACTACTGCTGCAGCTCGGGAGGAAAGCGCACGTGCATGCCCCCACTCGAGACGAGGCCTGAGTCCCCTTGGGAGACTCAGAAGCCCCCCAAGATCCATGGCAACACTGGAGAGGTATCCTCATGTTCCGGGCCGACTCCACACAAGGACTGAGGCCCCGGCATGGACGGGAGAGGAATCTCGAGAGGTCCCCTAGCAACTCGGATGGGGATTTTCCTTTCCTGAGGCCAACAGAGTGGGTCCCTGAGGTGCCTGTCGTAACTCGAGAAGACCTGCCGCAACTCGAGAAATTCCAGGAGGTTCTCCCCTCCAGGCGAGATGCGGCCCATTTCCGCTGAGGCGTCTCGAGGCTGATCACACGTCACCACTGAAACTTCGAAAGGGTCCTTCACACCCTTGGTGCAAATCAAGAAGCTGCCCGACATACCCGTCTCCACTCGAGAGGAAACACGAGGGTCCCGCCCACATCCAGAGGAGCCCAGTTTCCGCCTCGTAGCTCGAGATGAGGGATCCTTTCCCTGCTTCTTTGGGAGAGAGTTCCCGGCGTTCTTGTCGCATCTCAAGAGGAGGCCCTCTCAACAGGAATGGCGAGAGGAAATCCAGGGTCGTGCCACCATTCCAAGAGTCCCCCAGATGTCTCAGTCCATTCCAGAGGAACCTCTTTTCCCTTCACCGGCTCGTCTTTCACGCCGAGGATCGACTCACACCAAGGAGGCACGTGGCACAGGCCTGTGGGAAAGCCTCGAGGGACAGCATCGATGGACAGCCTCGAGGGAAAGCCACAGATCCCTTGATCCACGTGACAGGAAGCGTGACACTACTGCTGCAGCTCGGGAGGAAAGCGCACGTGCATGCCCCCACTCGAGACGAGGCCTGACTCCCCTGGGGAGACTCAGAAGCACCCCAAGATCCATGGCAACACTGGAGAGGAATCCTCAGGTTCCGGCCCCGACTCCTCACAAGGACTGAGGCCGCGGCATGGCCGGGAGAGGAATCCCGAGAGGTCCCCTAGCAACTCGCATGGGGACTGGCCTTTCCTGAGGCCACCAGAGCGGGTCCCTGAGGTCCCCGTCGTAACTCGAGAAGACCTGCCACAACTCGAGAAAATCCAGGAGGTTCTCCCCTCCAGGTGAGATGAGGCCCATTTCCGCTGAGGCGTCTCGAGGATGATCACACCTCACCTCTGGAACTTCGAAAGGGTCCTTCACACCTTTGGTACAAATCAAGAAGTTCCCCGACATACCCATGTCCACTCGAGTGGAAACACGAGGGTCCCGCCCACATCCAGAGGAGTCCCGTTTCCACCTCGTCGCTCGAGATGAGGGATCCTTTCCCTGCTTCGTCGGGAAAGAGTTCCCGGCCTTCCTGTCGCTTCTCAAGAGGAGGCCCTCTCAACAAGAACGGCGAGAGGAACTCCAGGGTCGTGCCATCATTCCAAGAGTCCCCCAGATGTCTCAGTCCATTCCAGCGGAACCTCTTTTTCCTTCACTGGCTCGTCTTTCACGCCGAGGATCGACTCACACCAAGGTGGCAGGTGGCACTGCCCTGTGGGAAAGTCTCGTTGGAAAGCCTCGAGTGAAAGCCTCGAGGGAAACCACAGAAACCTTGATCCACATGACCGGAAGCGTGACATTACTGCTGCAGCTCGGAGGAAAGCACACGTGCATGCCCCCACTCGAGACGAGGCCTGACTCCCCTGGGGAGACTCAGAAGCACCCCAAGATACATGGCAACACTGGAGAGGAATCCTCAGGTTCCGGCCCCGACTTCACACAAGGTCTTAGGCCCCGACATGGACGGGAGAGGAATCCCGAGATGGCCCCTAGCAACTCGCATGGGGACTGGCCTTTCCTGAGGCCACCAGAGCGGGTCCCTGAGGTCCCCGTCGTAACTCAAGAAGACCTGCCGCAACTCGAGAAAATCCAGGAGGTTCTCCCCTCCCGGCGAGATGCGGCCCATTTCCGCTGAGGCGTCTCGAGGCTGATCACACCTCACCTCTGAAACTTCGAAAGGGTCCTTCACACCCTTGGTGCAAATAAAGAAGCTCCCCGACATACCCGTCTCCACTCGAGAGGAAACACGAGTGTCCCGCCCACATGCAGAGGAGCCCCGTTTCCGCCTCGTAGCTCGAGATGAGGGATCCTTTCCCTGCTTCGTCGGAAAGATTTCCCGGCGTTCCCGTCGCATCTCTAGAGGAGGCCCTCTCAACAGGAACGGCGAGAGGAACTCCAGGGTCGTGCCACCATTCCAAGAGTCCCCCAGATGTCTCAGTCCATTCCAGAGGAACCTCTTTTCCCTTCACCGGCTCGTCTTTCACGCCGAGGATCGACTCACACCAAGGTGGCACGTGGCACAGCCCTGTGGGAAAGCCTCGTGGGAAAGCCTCGAGGGACAGCCTCGAGGGAAAGCCACAGATCCCTTGATCCACGGGACAGGAAGCGTGACACTACTGCTGCAGCTCGGGAGGAAAGCGCACGTGCATGCCCCCACTCGAGACGAGGCCTGACTCCCCTGGGGAGACTCAGAAGCACCCCAAGATCCATGGCAACACTGGAGAGGAATCCTCAGGTTCCGGCCCCGACTCCACACAAGGACTGAGGCCCCGGCATGGACGGGAGAGGAATCCCGAGAGGTCCCCTAGCAACTCGCATGGGGACTGGCCTTTCCTGAGGCCACCAGAGCGGGTCCCTGAGGTCCCCGTCGTAACTCGAGAAGACCTGACGCAACTAGAGAAAATCCAGGAGGTTCTCCCCTCCAGGGGAGATGAGGCCCATTTCTGCTGAGGGGTCTCGAGGCTGATCACACCTCACCTCTGGAACTTCGAAAGGGTCCTTCACACCCTTGGTGCAAATCAAGATGTTCCCCGAAATACCCGTCTCCACTCGAGAGGAAACACGAGGGTCCCGCCCACATCCAGAGGAGCCCCGTTTCCGCCTCGTCGCTCGAGATGTGGGATCCTTTCCGTGCTTCGTCGGGAAAGAGTTCCCAGCCTTCCTGTCGCTTCTCAAGAGGAGGCCCTCTCAATAGGAACGGCGAGAGGAACTCCAGGGTCGTGCCATCATTCCAAGAGTCCCCCAGATGTCTCAGTCCATTCCAGCGGAACCTCTTTTTCCTTCACTGGCTCGTCTTTCACGCTGAGGATCGACTCACACCAAGGTGGCAGGTGGCACTGCTCTGTGGGAAAGTCTCGTGTGAAAGCCTCGAGTGAAAGCCTCGAGGGAAACCACAGAAACCTTGATCCACGTGACCGGAAGCGTGACACTACTGCTGCAGCTCGGGAGGAAAGCACACGTGCATGCCCCAACTCGAGACGAGGCCTGACTCCCCTGGGGAGACTCAGAAGCACCCCAAGATCCATGGCAACACTGGAGAGGAATCCTCAGGTTCCGGCCCCGACTTCACACAAGGTCTTAGGACCCGGCATGGACGGGAGAGGAATCCCGAGATGGCCCCTAGCAACTCGCATGGGGACTGGCCTTTCCTGAGGCCACCAGAGCGGGTCCCTGTGGTCCCCGTCGTAACTCAAGAAGACCTGCCGCAAGTCGAGAAAATCCAGGAGGTTCTCCCCTCCAGGCGAGATGAGGCCCATTTCCGCTGAGGCGTCTCGAGACTGATCACACCTCACCTCTGGAACTTCGAAAGGGTCCTTCACACCCTTGGTGCAAATCAAGAAGTTCCCCGACATACCTGTCTCCACTCGAGAGGAAACACGAGGGTCCCGCCCACATCCAGAGGAGCCCCGTTTCCGCCTCGTAGCTCGAGATGAGGGATCCTTTCCCTGCTCATCGGAAAAGAGTTCCTGGCGTTCCCGTCGCATCTCAAGAGGAGGCCCTCTCAAGAGGATCGACGAGAGGAAATTCAGGGTCGTGCCACCATTCCAAGAGTCCCCCAGATGTTTCAGTCCATTCCAGAGTAACTTCTTTTCCCTTCACAGGCTCGTCTTTCACTCCGAGGATCGACTCACACCAAGGTGGCACGTGGCACAGCCCTGTGGGAAAGCCTCGTGGGAAAGCCTCGAGGGAAAGCCGCAGATCACTTGATCCACGTGACAGGAAGCGTGACACTACTGCTGCAGCTCGGGAGGAAAGCGCACGTGCATGCCCCCACTCGAGACGAGGCCTGAGTCCCCTGGGGAGACTCAGAAGCACCCCAAGATCCATGGCAACACTGGAGAGGAATCCTCATATTCCGGCCCCGACTCCACACAAGGACTGAGGCCACGGCATGGACGGGTGAGGAATCTCGAGAGGTCCCCTAGCAACTCGGATGGGGATTTTCCTTTCTTGAGGCCACCAGAGTGGGTCCCTGAGGTGCCCGTCGTAACTTGAGAAGACCTGCCGCAACTCGAGAAAATCCAGGAGGTTCTCCCCTCCAAGCGAGATGCGGCCCATTTCCGCTGAGGCGTCTCGAGGCTGATCACACGTCACCTCTGAAACTTCGAAAGGGTCCTTCACACCCTTGGTGCAAATCAAGAAGCTGCCCGACATACCCGTCTCCACTCGAGAGGAAACACGAGGGTCCCGCCCACATCCAGAGGAGCCCAGTTTCTGCCTCGTAGCTCGAGATGAGGGATCCTTTCCCTGCTTCTTTGGGAGAGAGTTCCCGGCGTTCCTGTCGCATCTCAAGAGGAGGCCCTCTCAACAGGAACGGCGAGAGGAACTCCAGGGTCGTGCCACCATTCCAAGAGTCCCCCAGATGTCTCAGTCCATTCCAGAGGAACGTCTTTTCCCTTCACCGGCTCGTCTTTCACGCCGAGGATCGACTCACACCAAGGTGGCACGTGGCACAGCTCTGTGGGAAAGCCTCGTGGGAAAGCCTCGAGCGAAAGCCTCGAGGGAAAGCCACAGAACCCTTGATCCACGTGACAGGAATCGTGACACTACCGCTGCAGCTCGGGAGGAAAGCGCACGTGCATGTCCCCACTCGAGACGAGGCCTGACTCCCCTGGGGAGACTCAGAAGCACCCCAAGATCCATGGCAACACTGGAGAGGAATCCTCAGGTTCCGGCCCCGACTCCACAAAAGGTTTTAGGCCCCGGCACGGACGGGAGAGGAATCCCGAGATGGCCCCTAGCAACTTGAATGTGGACTGGCCTTTCCTGAGGCCAACACAGCGGGTCCCTGTGGTCCCCGTCGTAACTCAAGAAGACCTGCCGCAATTCGAGAAAATCCAGGAGATTCTCCCCTCCAGGCGAGATGAGGCCCATTTCCGCTGAGGCGTCTCGAGGCTGATCACACCTCACCTCTGGAACTTCGAAAGGGTCCTTCACACCCTTGGTGCAAATTAAGAAGTTCCCCGACATACCCGTCTCCACTCGAGAGGAAACACGAGGGTCCCGCCCACATCCAGAGGAGCCCCGTTTCCGCCTCGTAGCTCGAAATGAGGGATCCTTTCCCTGCTTCGTCGGAAAAGATTTCCCGGCGTTCCCGTCGCATCTCAAGAGGAGGCCCTCTCAAGAGGATCGACGAGAGGAACTCCAGGTTCCTGCCACCATTCCAAGAGTTCCCCAGATATCTCAGTCCATTCCAGAGGAACGTCTTTTCCCTTCACCGGCTCGTCTTTCACGCCGAGGATCGACTCACACCAAGGTGGCACGTGGCACAGCCCTGTGGGAAAGCCTCGTGGGAAAGCCTCGAGATAAAGCCACAGATCCCTTGATCCACGTGACAGGAAGCGTGACACTACTGCTGCAGCTCGGGAGGAAAGCGCACGTACATGCCCCCACTCGAAACGAGGCCTGAGTCCCCTGGGGAGACTCAGAAGCACCCCAAGATCCATGGCAACACTGGATAGGAATCCTCAGGTTCTGGCCCCGACTACACACAAGGTTTTAGGCCCCGGCATGGACGGGAGAGGTATCCCGAGATGGCCCCTAGCAACTCGCATGGGGACTGGCCTCTCCTGAGGCCACCAGAGCGGGTCCCTGAGGTCCCCGTCGTAACTCGAGAAGACCTGCCGCAACTCGAGAAAATCCAGGAGGTTCTCCCCTCCAGGCGAGATGAGGCCCATTTCCGCTGAGGTGTCTCGAGGCTGATCACACCTCACCTCTGGAACTTCGAAAGGGTCCTTCACACCCTTGGTGCAAATCAAGAAGTTCCCCGACATACCCGTCTCCACTCGAGAGGAAACACGAGGGTTCCGCCCACATCCAGAGGAGCCCCGTTTCCGCCTCGTAGCTCGAGATGAGGGATCCTTTCCCTTCTTCGTCGGGAAAGAGTTCCCGGCGTTCCCGTCGCATCTCAAGAGGAGGCCCTCTCAACAGGAACGGCGAGAGGAACTCCAGGGTCGTGCCACCATTCCAAGTGTCCACCAGATGTCTCAGTCCATCCCAGAGGAACCTCTTTTCCCTTCACCGGCTCGTCTTTCACGCCGAGGATCGACTCACACCAAGGAGGCACGTGGCACAGGCCTGTGGGAAAGCCTCGAGGGACAGCCTCGATAGACAGCCTCGAGGGAAAGCCACAGATCCCTTGATCCACGTGACAGGAAGCGTGACACTACTGCTGCAGCTCGGGAGGAAAGCGCACGTGCATGCCCCCACTCGAGACGAGGCCTGACTCCCCTGGGGAGACTCAGAAGCACCCCAAGATCCATGGCAACACTGTAGAGGAATCCTCAGGTTCCGGCCCCTACTCCTCACAAGGACTGAGGCCGCGGCATGGACGGGAGAGGAATCCCGAGAGGTCCCCTAGCAACTCGCATGGGGACTGGCCTTTCCTGAGGCCACCAGAGCGGGTCCCTGAGGTCCCCGTCGTAACTCGAGAAGACCTGACGCAACTCGAGAAAATCCAGGAGGTTCTCCCCTCCAGGTGAGATGAGGCCCATTTCCGCTGAGGCGTCTCGAGGATGATCACACCTCACCTCTGGAACTTCGAAAGGGTCCTTCACACCTTTGGTACAAATCAAGAAGTTCCCCGACATACCCATGTCCACTCGAGTGGAAACACGAGGGTCCCGCCCACATCCAGAGGAGCCCCGTTTCCACCTCGTAGATCGAGATGAGGGATCCTTTCCCTGCTTCGTCGGGAAAGAGTTCCCGGCATTCCCGTCGCATCTCAAGAAGAGTCCCTCTCAACAGGAACGGCGAGAGGAACTCCAGGGTCGTGCCACCATTCCAAGAGTCCCCCAGATGACTCAGTCCATTCCAGAGGAACCTCTTTTCCCTTCACCGGCTCGTCTTTCACGCCGAGGATCGACACACACAAAGGTGGCACGTGGCACAGCCCTGTGGGAAAGCCTCGAGGGAAAGCCTCGAGGGACAGCCTCGAGGGAAAGCCACAGATCCCTTGATCCACGGGACAGGAAGTGTGACACTAATGCTGCAGCTCGGGAGGAAAGCACACGTGCATGCCCCCACTCGAGACGAGGCCTGACAACCCTGGGGAGACTCAGAAGCACCCCAAAATCCATGGCAACACTGGAGAGGAATCCTCAGGTTCCGGCCCCGACTCCACACAAGGTCTTAGGCCCCGGCATGGACGGGAGAGGAATCCCGAGATGGCCCGAAGCAATTCACATGGGGTCTGGCCTCTCCTGAGGCCACCAGAGCGTGACCCTGAGGTCCCCGTCGTAACTCGAGAAGACTTGCCACAACTCGAGAAAATCCAGGAGGTTCTCCCCTCCAGGCGAGATGAGGCCCATTTCCGCTGAGGCGTCTCGAGGCTGATCACACCTCACCTCTGGAACTTCGAAAGGGTCCTTCACACCCTTGGTGCAAATCAAGAAGTTCCCCGACATACCCGTCTCCACTCGAGAGGAAACACGAGGGTCCCGTCCACAATCAAATGAGCCCCGTTTCCGCCTCGTAGCTCGAGATGAGGGATCCTTTCCCTGCTTCGTCGGGAAAGAGTTCCCGGCCTTCCCGTCGCATCTCAAGAGGAGGCCCTCTCAACAGGAACGGCGAGAGGAACTCCAGGGTCGTGCCACCATTCCAAGAGTCCCCCAGATGTCTCAGTCCATTCCAGAGGAACCTCTTTTCCCTTCACCGGCTCGTCTTTCACTCGAGGATCGACTCACACCAAGGTGGCACGTGGCACAGCCCTGTGGGAAAGCCTCGTGGGAAAGCCTCGAGCGAAAGCCTCGAGGGAAAGCCACAGATCCCTTGATCCACGTGACAGGAAGCGTGACACTACTGCTGCAGATCGGGAGGAAAGCGCACGTGCATGCCCCCACTCGAGACGAGGCCTGACTCCCCTGGGGAGACTCAGAAGCACCCCAAGATCCATGGCAACACTGGAGAGGAATCCTCAGGTTCCGGCCCCTTTTCCACACAAGGACTGAGGCCCCGGCATTGACGGGAGAGGAATCTCGACAGGTCCCCTTGCAACTCGCATGGGGACTGGCCTTTCCTGAGGCCACCAGAGCGGGTCCCTGAGGTGCCCGTCGTAACTCGAGAAGACCTGCCGAAACTCGAGCATATCCCGGAAGTTCTCCCCTCCAGGCGAGATGCGGCCCATTTCCGTTGAGGCGTCACGAGGCTGATCACACCTCACCTCTGAAACTTCGAAAGGGTCCTTCACACCCTTGGTGCAAATAAAGAAGTTCCCCGACATACCCGTCTCCACTCGAGAGGAAACACGAGGTCCCGCCCACATCCAGAGGAGTCCCGTTTCCGCCTCGTCGCTCGAGATGAGGGATCCTTTCCCTGCTTCGTCGGGAAAGAGTTCCCGGCCTTCCTGTCGCTTCTCAAGAGGAGGCCCTCTCAACAGGAACGGCGAGAGGAACTCCAGGGTCGTGCCATCATTCCAAGAGTCCCCCAGATGTCTCAGTCCATTCCAGCGGAATCTCTATTTCCTTTACTGGCTCGTCTTTCACGCCGAGGATCGACTCACACCAAGGTGGCAGGTGGCACTGCCCTGTGGGAAAGTCTCGTGGGAAAGCCTCGAGCGAAAGCCTCGAGGGAAACCACAGAAACCTTGATCCACATGACCGGAAGCGTGACATTACTGCTGCAGCTCGGGAGGAAAGCACACGTGCATGCCCCCACTCGAGACGAGGCCTGACTCCCCTGGGGAGACTCAGAAGCACCCCAAGATACATGGCAACACTGGAGAGTAATCCTCAGGATCCGGCCCCGACTTCACACAAGGCCTTATGCCCCGGCATGGACGGGAGAGGAATCCTGAGATGGCCCCTAGCAACTCGCATGGGGACTGGCCTTTCCTGAGGCCACCAGAGCGGGTCCCTGAGGTCCCCGTCGTAACTCAAGAAGACCTGCCGCAACTCGAGAAAATCCAGGAGGTTCTCCCCTCCAGGCGAGATGCGGCCCATTTCCGCTGAGGCGTCTCGAGGCTGATCACACCTCACCTCTGAAACTTCGAAAGGGTCCTTCACACCCTTGGTGCAAATAAAGAAGCTCCCCGACATACCCGTCTCCACTCGAGAGGAAACACGAGTGTCCCGCCCACATGCAGATTAGCCCCGTTTCCGCCTCGTAGCTCGAGATGAGGGATCCTTTCCCTGCTTCGTCGGAAAGATTTCCCGGCGTTCCCGTCGCATCTCTAGAGGAGGCCCTCTCAACAGGAACGGCGAGAGGAACTCCAGGGTCGTGCCACCATTCCAAGAGTCCCCCAGATGTCTCAGTCCATTCCAGAGGAACCTCTTTTCCCTTCACCGGCTCGCTTTCACGCCGAGGATTGACTCACACCAAGGTGGCACGTGGCATAGCCCTGTGGGAAAGCCTCGTGGGAAAGCCTCGAGGGAAAGCCGCAGATCACTTGATCCACGTGACAGGAAGGGTGACACTACTGCTGCAGCTCGGGAGGAAAGCGCACGTGCATGCCACCACTCGAGACGAGGCCTGACTCCCCTGGGGAGACTCAGAAGCACCCCAAGATCCATGGCAACACTGCAGAGAAATCCTCAGGTTCCGGGCCCGACTCCACACAAGGGCTGAGGCCCCGGCATGGACGGGAGAGGAAACCCGAGAGGTCCCCTAGCAACTCACATGGGGACTGGCCTTTCCTGAGGCCACCAGAGCGGGTCCCTGAGGTCCCCGTCGTAACTCGAGAAGACCTGCCGCAACTTGAGAAATCCAGGAGGTTCTCCCCTCCAGGCGAGATGAGGCCCATTTCCGCTGAGGCGTCTCGAGGCTGATCACACCTCACCTCTGGAACTTCGAAAGGGTCCTTCACACCCTTGGTGCAAATCAAGATATTCCCCGAAATACCCGTCTCCACTCGAGAGGAAACACGAGGGTCCCGCCCACATCCAGAGGAGCCCCGTTTCCGCCTCGTCGCTCGAGATGTGGGATCCTTTCCGTGCTTCGTCGGGAAAGAGTTCCCGGCCTTCCTGTCGCTTCTCAAGAGGAGGCCCTCTCAATAGGAACGGCGAGAGGAACTCCAGGGTCGTGCCATCATTCCAAGAGTCCCCCAGATGTCTCAGTCCATTCCAGCGGAACCTCTTTTTCCTTCACTGGCTCGTCTTTCACGCTGAGGATCGACTCACACCAAGGTGGCAGGTGGCACTGCTCTGTGGGAAAGTCTCGTGGGAAAGCCTCGAGCGAAAGCCTCGAGGGAAACCACAGAAACCTTGATCCACGTGACCGGAAGCGTGACACTACGGCTGCAGCTCGGGAGGAAAGCGCACGTGCATGCCCCCACTCGAGACGAGGCCTGACTCCCCTGGGGAGACTCAGAAGTACCCCAAGATCCATGGCAACACTGGAGAGGAATCCTCAGGTTCCGGCCCCGACTTCACACAAGGTCTTAGGCCCCGGCATGGACGGGAGAGGAATCCCGAGATGGCCCCTAGCAACTCGCATGGGGACTGGCCTTTCCTGAGGCCACCAGAGCGGGTCCCTGAGGTCCCCGTCGTAACTCGAGAAGACCTGCCGCAACTCAAGAGAATCCAGGAGGTTCTCCCCTCCAGGCTAGATGAGGCCCATTTCCGCTGAGGCGTCTCGAGGCTGATCACACCTCACCTCTGGAACTTGGAAAGGGTACTTCACACCCTTGGTGCAAATCAAGAAGTTCCCCGACATACCCGTCCCCACTCGAGAGGAAACACGAGGGTCCCGCCCACATCCAGAGGAGCCCCGTTTCCGCCTCGTAGCTCGAGATGAGGGATCCTTTCCCTGCTACGTCGGGAAAGAGTTCCCGGCATTCCCGTCGCATCTCAAGAGGAGGCCCTCTCAACAGGAACGGCGAGAGGAACTTCAGGGTCGTGCCACCATTGCAAGAGTCCCCCAGATGTCTCAGTCCATTCCAGAGGAACCTCTTTTCCCTTCACCGGCGCGCCTTTGACGCCGAGAATCGACTCACACCAAGGTGGCACGTGGCACAGCCCTGTGGGAAAGCCTCCTGGGAAAGCCTCGAGCGAAAGCCTCGAGGGAAACCACAGATGCCTTGATCCACGTGACAGGAAGCGTGACACTACTGCTGCAGCTCGGGAGGAAAGCGCACGTGCATGCCCCCACTCGAGACGAGGCCTGACTCCCCTGGGGAGACTCAGAAGCACCCCAAGATCCATGGCAACACTGGAGAGGAATCCTCAGGTTCCGGCCCCGACTCCACACAAGGTCTTAGGACCCGGCATGGACGGGAGAGGAATCCCGAGATGGCAGGTAGCAATTCGCATGGGGTCTGGCCTCTCCTGAGGCCACCAGAGCGGGACCCTGAGGTCCCCGTCGTAACTCGAGAAGACTTGCCACAACTCGAGAAAATCCAGGAGGTTCTCCCCTCCAGGCGAGATGAGGCCCATTTCCGCTGAGGCGTCTCGAGGCTGATCACACCTCACCTCTGGAACTTCGAAAGTGTCCTTCACACCCTTGGTGCAAATCAAGAAGTTCCCCGACATACCCGTCTCCACTCGAGAGGAAACACGTGGTTCCCGCCCACATCCAGAGGAGCCCCGTTTCCGCCTCGTAGCTCCAGATGAGGGATCCTTTCCCTGCTTCGTCGAGAAAGAGTTCCCGGCGTTCCCGTCGCTTCTCAAGAGGAGGCCCTCTCAACAGGAACCGCGAGAGGAACTCCAGGGTCGTGCCACCATTGCAAGAGTCCCCCAGATGTCTCAGTCCCTTCCAGAGGAACCTCTTTTCCCTTCACCGGCTCGTCTTTCACTCGAGGATCGACTCACACCAATGTGGCACGTGGCACAGCCCTGTGGGAAAGCCTCGTGGGAAAGCCTCGAGCGAAAGCCTCGAGGGAAAGCCACAGATCCCTTGATCCACGTGACAGGAAGCGTGACACTACTGCTGCAGCTCGGGAGGAAAGCGCACGTGCATGCCTCCACTCGAGACGAGGCCTGAGTCCCCTGGGGAGACTCAGAAGCACCCCAAGATCCATGGCAACACTGGAGAGGAATCCTCATGTTCCGGCCCCGACTCCACACAAGGACTGAGGCCACGGCATGGACGGGAGAGGAATCTCGAGAGGTCCCCTAGCAACTCGGATGGGGATTTTCCTTTCCTGAGGCCACCAGAGTGGGTCCCTGAGGTGCCCGTCGTAACTCGAGAAGACCTGCCGCAACTCGAGAAAATCCAGGAGGTTCTCCCCTCCAGGCGAGATGCGGCCCATTTCCGCTGAGGCGTCTCGAGGCTGATCACACCTCACCTCTGAAACTTCGAAAGGGTCCTTCACACCCTTGGTGCAAATCAAGAAGCTCCCCGACATACCCGTCTCCACTCGAGAGGAAACACGCGGGTCCCGCCCACATCCAGAGGAGCCCCGTTTCCGCCTCGTAGCTCGAGATGAGGGATCCTTTCCCTGCTTCCTCGGGAAAGAGTTCCCGGCGTTCCCGTCGTATCTCAAGAGGAGGCCCTCTCAACAGGAACGGCGAGAGGAACTCCAGGGTCGTGCCACCATTCCAAGAGTACCCCAGATGTCTCAGTCCATTCCAGAGGAACCTCTTTTCCCTTCACCGGCTCGTCTTTCACGCCGAGGATCGACTCACACCAAGGTGGCACGTGGCACAGCTCTGTGGGAAAGCCTCGTGGGAAAGCCTCGAGCGAAAGCCTCGAGGGAAAGCCACAGAACCCTTGATCCACGTGACAGGAAGCGTGACACTACCGCTGCAGCTCGGGAGGAAAGCGCACGTGCATGCCCCCACTCGAGACGAGGCCTGACTCCCCTGGGGAGACTCAGAAGCACCCCAAGATCCATGGCAACACTGGAGAGGAATCCTCAGGTTCCGGCCCCGACTCCACACAAGGTTTTAGGCCCCGGCATGGACGGGAGAGGAATCCCGAGATGGCCCCTAGCAACTCGAATGTGGACTGGCCTTTCCTGAGGCCAACACAGCGGGTCCCTGTGGTCCCCGTCGTAACTCAAGAAGAACTGCCGCAACTCGAGAAAATCCAGGAGGTTCTCCCCTCCAGGCGAGATGAGGCCCATTTCCGCTGAGGCGTCTCCAGGCTGATCACACCTCACCTGTGGAACTTCAAAAGGGTCCTTCACACCCTTGGTGCAAATCCAGAAGTTCCCCGACATACCCGTCTCCACTCGAGAGGAAACACGAGGGTCCCGCCCACATCCAGAGGAGCCCCGTTTCCGCCTCATAGCTCGAAATGAGGGATCCTTTCCCTGCTTCATCGGAAAAGAGTTCCCGGCGTTCCCGTCGCATCTCAAGAGGAGGCCATCTCAACAGGAACGGCGAGAGGAACTCCAGGGTCGTGCCACCATTCCAAGAGTCCCCCAGATGTCTCAGTCCATTCCAGAGGAACCTCTTTTCCCTTCACTGGCTCGTCTTTCACGGCGAGGATCGACTCACACCAAGGTGGCACGTGGCACAGCCCTGTGGGAAAGCCTCGTGGGAAATCCTCGAGGGAAAGCCGCAGATCACTTGATCCACGTGACAGGAAGCGTGAAACTAATGCTGCAGCTCCGGAGGAAAGCGTACGTACATGCCCCCCCTCGAGACGAGGCCTGAGTCCCCTGGGGAAACTCAGAAGCACCCCAAGATCCATGGCAACACTGGAGAGGAAACCTCAGGTTCCGGCCCCTTTTCCACACAAGGACTGAGGCCCCGGCATTGACGGGAGAGGAATCTCGACAGGTCCCCTTGCAACTCGTATGGGGACTGGCCTTTCCTGAGGCCACCAGAGCGGGTCCGTGAGGTGCCCGTCGTAACTCGAGAAGACCTGCCGCAACTCGAGCATATCCCGGAAGTTCTCCCCTCCAGGCGAGATGCGGCCCATTTCCGTTGAGGCGTCACGAGGCTGATCACACCTCACCTCTGAAACTTCGAACGGGTCCTTCACACCCTTGGTGCAAATCAAGAAGTTCCCCGACATACCCGTCTCCACTCGAGAGGAAACACGAGGTCCCGCCCACATCCAGAGGAGTCCCGTTTCCGCCTCGTCGCTCGAGATGAGGGATCCTTTCCCTGCTTCGTCGGGAAAGAGTTCCCGGCCTTCCTGTCGCTTCTCAAGAGGAGGCCCTCTCAACAAGAACGGCGAGAGGAACTCCAGGGTCGTGCCATCATTCCAAGAGTCCCCCAGATGTCTCAGTCCATTCCAGCGGAACCTCTTTTTCCTTCACTGGCTCGTCTTTCACGCCGAGGATCGACTCACACCAAGGTGGCAGGTGGCACTGCCCTGTGGGAAAGTCTCGTGGGAAAGCCTCGAGCGAAAGCCTCGAGGGAAACCACAGAAACCTTGATCCACATGATCGGAAGCGTGACATTACTGCTGCAGCTCGGGAGGAAAGCACACGTGCATGCCCCCACTCGAGACGAGGCCTGACTCCCCTGGGGAGACTCAGAAGCACCCCAAGATACATGGCAACACTGGAGAGGAATCCTCAGGTTCCGGCCCCGACTTCACACAAGGTCTTAGGCCCCGGCATGGACGGGAGAGGAATCCCGAGATGGCCCCTAGCAACGCGCATGGGGACTGGCCTTTACTGAGGCCACCACAGCGGGTCCCTGAGGTCCCCGTCGTAACTCAAGAAGACCTGCCGCAACTCGAGAAAATCCAGGAGGTTCTCCCCTCCAGGCGAGATGCGGCCCATTTCCGCTGAGGCGTCTCGAGGCTGATCACACCTCACCTCTGAAACTTCGAAAGGGTCCTTCACACCCTTGGTGCAAATAAAGAAGCTCCCCGACATAACCGTCTCCACTCGAGAGGAAACACGAGTGTCCCGCCCACATGCAGATTAGCCCCGTTTCCGCCTCGTAGCTCGAGTTGAGGGATCCTTTCCCTGCTTCGTCGGAAAGATTTCCCGGCATTCCCGTCGCATCTCTAGAGGAGGCCCTCTCAAGAGGATCGACGAGAGGTAATTCAGGGTCGTGCCACCATTCCAAGAGTCCCCCAGATGTCTCAGTCCATTCCAGAGTAACTTCTTTTCCCTTCACAGGCTCGTCTTTCACTCCGAGGATCGACTCACACCAAGGTGGCACGTGGCACAGCCCTGTGGGAAAGCCTCGTGGGAAAGCCTCGAGGGAAAGCCGCAGATCACTTGATCCACGTGACAGGAAGCGTGACACTACTGCTGCAGCTCGGGAGGAAAGCGCACGTGCATGCCCCCACTCGAGACGAGGCCTGAGTCCCCTGGGGAGACTCAGAAGCACCCCAAGATCCATGGCAACACTGGAGAGGAATCCTCATGTTCCGGCCCCGACTCCACACAAGGACTGAGGCCACGGCATGGACGGGAGAGGAATCTCGAGAGGTCCCCTAGCAACTCGGATGGGGATTTTCCTTACCTGAGGCCACCAGAGCGGGTCCCTGAGGTCCCCGTCGTAACTCGAGAAGACCTGCCGCAACTCGAGAAAATCCAGGGGGTTCTCTCCTCCAAGCGAGATGCGGCCCATTTCCGCTGAGGCGTCTCTAGGCTGATCACACGTCACCTCTGAAACTTCGAAAGGGTCCTTCACACCCTTGGTGCAAATCAAGAAGCTCCCCGACATACCCGTCTCCACTCGAGAGGAAACACGAGGGTCTCGCCCACATCCAGAGGAGCCCAGTTTCCGCCTCGTAGCTCGAGATGAGGGATCCTTTCCCTGCTTCTTTGGGAGAGAGTTCCCGGCGTTCCTGTCGCATCTCAAGAGGAGGCCCTCTCAACAGGAATGGCGAGAGGAACTCCAGGGTCGTGCCACCATTCCAAGAGTCCCCCAGATGTCTCAGTCCATTCCAGAGGAATGTCTTTTCCCTTCACCGGCTCGTCTTCCACGCCGAGGATCGACTCACACCAAGGTGGCACGTGGCACAGCCCTGTGGGAAAGCCTCGTGGGAAAGCCTCGAGCGAAAGCCTCGAGGGAAAGCCACAGATCCCTTGATCCACGTGACAGGAAGCGTGACACTACTGCTGCAGCTCGGGAGGAAAGCGCACGTGCATGCCCCCACTCGCGACGAGGCCTGACTCCCCTGGGGAGACTCAAAACCACCCCAAGATCCATGGCAACACTGGAGAGGAATCCTCAGGTTCCGGGCCCGACTCCACACAAGGACTGAGGCCCCGGCATGGACGGGAGAGGAATCTCGAGAGGTCCCCTAGCAACTCGCATGGGGACTGGCCTTTCCTGAGGCCACCAGAGCGGGTCCCTGAGGTGCCCGTCGTAACTCGAGAAGACCTGCAGCAACTCGAAAAAAACCAGGAGGTTCTCCCCTCCAGGCGAGATGCGGCCCGTTTCCGCTGAGGCGTCTCGAGGCTGATCACACCTCACCTCTGAAACTTCGAAAGGGTTCTTCACACCCTTGGTGCAAATCAAGAAGCTCCCCGACATACCCGTCTCCACTCGAGAGGAAACACGAGGGTCCCGCCCACATCCAGAGGAGCCCCGTTTCCGCCTCGTAGCTCGAGATGAGGGATCCTTTCCCTGCTTCCTCGGGAAAGAGTTCCCGGGCTTCCCGTCGCTTCTCAAGAGGAGGCCCTCTCAACAGGAACGGCGAGAGGAACTCCAGGGTCGTGCCACCATTCCAAGAGTCCCCCAGATGTCTCAGTCCATTCCAGAGGAACCTCTTTTCCCTTCACCGGCTCGACTTTCACGCTGACGATCGACTCACACCAAGGTGGCAGGGGGCACTGCCCTGTGGGAAAGTCTCGTGGGAAAGCCTCGAGCGAAAGCCTCGAGGGAAACCACAGAACCCTTAATCCACGTGACCGGAAGCGTGACACTACTGCTGCAGCTCGGGAGGAAAGCACACGTGCATGCCCCCACTCGAGACGAGTCCTGACTCCCCTGGGGAGACTCAGAAGCAACCCAAGATCCATGGCAACACTGGATAGGAATCCTCAGGTTCCGGCCCCGACTACACACAAGGTATTAGGCCCCGGCATGGACGGGAGAGGAATCCCGAGATGGCCCCTAGCAACTCGCATGGGGACTGGCCTCTCCTGAGGCCACCAGAGCGGGTCCCTGAGGTCCCCGTCATAACTCGAGAAGACCTGCCGCAACTCGAGAAAATCCAGGAGGTTCTCCCCTCCAGGCGAGATGAGGCCCATTTCCGCTGAGGCGTCTCGAGGCTGATCACACCTCCCCTCTGGAACTTCGAAAGTGTCCTTCACACCCTTGGTGCAAATCAAGAAGTTCCCTGACATACCCGTCTCCACTCGAGAGGAAACACGAGGGTCACGCCCACATCCAGAGGAGCCCCGTTTCCGCCTCGTAGCTTGAGATGAGGGATCCTTTCCCTGCTTCGTCGGGAAAGAGTTCCCGGCCTTCCCGTCGCATCTCAAGAGGAGGCCCTCTCAAGAGGATCGACGAGAGGAACTCCAGGGTCCTGCCACCATTCCAAGAGTCCCCCAGATGTCTCAGTCCATTCCAGAGGAACGTCTTTTCCCTTCACCGGCTCGTCTTTCACGCCGAGGATCGACTCACACCAAAGTGGCATGTGGCACAGCCCTGTAGGAAAGCCTCGTGGGAAAGCCTCGAGGGAAAGCCGCAGATCACTTGATCCACGTGACAGGAAGCTTGACACTACTGCTGCAGCTCGGGAGGAAAGCGCACGTGCATGCCCCCACTCGAGACGAGGCCTGAGTCCCCTGGGGAAACTCAGAAGAACCCCAAGATCCATGGCAACATTGCAGAGAAATCCTCAGGTTCTGGGCCCGACTCCACACAAGGACTGAGGCCCCGGCATGGACGGGAGAGGAAACCCGAGAGGTCCCCTAGCAACTCGCATGGGGACTGGCCTTTCCTGAGGCCACCAGAGCGGGTCCCTGAGGTCCCCGTCGTAACTCGAGAAGACCTGCCGCAACTTGAGAAAATCCAGGAGGTTCTCCCCTCCAGGCGAGATGAGGCCCATTTCCGCTGAGGCGTCTCGAGGCGGATCACACCTCACTTCTGGAACTTCGAAAGGGTCCTTCACACCCTTGGTGCAAATCAAGATGTTCCCCGAAATACCCGTCTCCACTCGAGAGGAAACACGAGGGTCCCGCCCACATCCAGAGGAGCCCCGTTTCCGCCTCGTCGCTCGAGATGTGGGATCCTTTCCCTGCTTCGTCAGGAAAGAGTTCCCGGCCTTCCTGTCGCTTCTCAAGAGGAGGCCCTCTCAACAGGAACGGCGAGAGGAACTCCAGGGTCGTGCCATCATTCCAAGAGTCCCCCAGATGTCTCAGTCCATTCCAGCGGAACCTCTTTTTCCTTCACTGGCTCGTCTTTCACGCTGAGGATCGACTCACACCAAGGTGGCAGGTGGCACTGCCCTGTGGGAAAGTCTCGTGGGAAAGCCTCGAGCGAAAGCCTCGAGGGAAACCACAGAAACCTTGATCCACGTGACCGGAAGCGTGACACTACTGCTGCAGCTCGGGAGGAAAGCACACGTGCATGCCCCCACTCGAGACGAGGCCTGACTCCCCTGGGGAGACTCAGAAGCACCCCAAGATTCATGGCAACCCTGGAGAGGAATCCTCAGGTTCCGGCCCCGACTTCACACAAGGTCTTAGGCCCCGGCATGGACGGGAGAGGAATCCCGAGAGGGCCCCTAGCAACTCGCACGGGGACTGGCCTTTCCTGAGGCCACCAGAGCGGGTCCCTGAGGTCCCCGTCGTAACTCGAAAAGACCTGCCGCCACTCGAGATAATCCAGGAGGTTCTCCCCTCCAGGCGAGATGAGGCCCATTTCCGCTGAGGCGTCTCGAGGCTGATCACACCTCACCTCTGGAACTTCGAAAGGGTCCTTCACACCCATGGTACAAATCAAGAAGTTCCCCGACATACCCGTCTCCACTCGAGAGGAAACACGAGGGTTCCCCCCACATCCAGAGGAGCCCGGTTTCCGCCTCGTAGCTCGAGATGAGGGATCCTTTCCCTGCTTCGTCGGGAAAGAGTTCCCGGCGTTCCCGTCGCATCTCAAGATTAGGCCCTCTCAACAGGAACGGCGAGAGGAACTCCAGGGTCGTGCCACCATTCCAAGTGTTCCCCAGATGTCTCAGTCCATTCTAGAGGAACCTCTTTTCCCCTCACCGGCTCGTCTTTCACGCCGAGGATCGACTCACACCAAGGTGGCACGTGGCACAGCCCTGTGGGAAAGCCTCGTGGGAAAACCTCTAGGGAAAGACTCGAGGGAAAGCCACAAACCCCTTGATCCACGTGACAGGAAGCGTGACACTACTGCTGCACCTCGGGAGGAAAGCACACGTGCATGCCACCACTCGAGACGAGGCCTGACTCCCCTGGGGAGCCTCAGAAGCACCCAAAGATCCATGGTAACACTAGAGAGGAATCCTCAGGTTCCGGCCCCGACTCCACACAAGGTCTTAGGCCCTGGCATGGACGGGAGAGGAATCCCGAGTTCGCCCCTAGCAACTCGCATGGGTACTGGCCTTTCCTGAGGCCACCAGAGCGGGTCCCTGAAGTCCCCGTCGTCACTCGAGAAGACCTGCCGCAACTCGAGAAAATCCAGGAGGTTTTCGCCTCCAGGCGAGTTGAGGCCAATTTTCGCTGAGGTGTCTCGAGGCTGATCACACCTCACCTCTGGAACTTCGAAAGGGCCCTTAACACCCTTGGTGCAAATCCAGAAGTTCCCCGACATACCCGTCTCCACTCGAGAGGAAAAACGAGGGTCCCGCCCACATCCAGAGGAGCCCCGTTTCCGCCTCATAGTTCGAGATGAGGGAACCTTTCCCTGCTTCGTCGGGAAAGAGTTCCCGGCGTTCCCGTCGCATCTCAAGAGGAGGCCCTCTGAAGAGGATCGACGAGAGGAACTCCAGGGTCGTGCCACCATTCCAAGAGTCCCCCAGATGTCTCAGTCCATTCCAGAGGAACCTCTTTTCCCTTCACCGGCTCGTCTTTCTAGCCGAGGATCGACTCACACCAAGGTGGCACGTGTCACAGCCCTTTGGGAAAGCCTCGTGGGAAAGCCTCAAGCGAAAGCCTCGAGGGAAACCACAGATCCCTTGATCCACGTGACAGGAAGCCTGACACTACTGCTGCAGCTGGGGAGGAAAGCGCACGTGCATGCCCCCACTCGAGACGAGGCCTGACTATCCTGGGGAAACTCAGAAGCACCCCAAGATCCATGGCAACACTGGAGAGGAATCCTCAGGTTCCGGTCCCGACTCCTCACAAGGACTGAGGCCGAGGCATGGACGGGAGAGGAATCCCGAGAGGTCCCCTAGCAACTCGCATGGGGACTGGCCATTCCTGAGGCCACCAGAGCGTGTCCCTGAGGTCCCCGTCGTAACTCGAGAAGACCTGTCGCAACTCGAGAAAATCCAGGAGGTTCTCCCCTCCAGGCGAGATGAGGCCCATTTCCGCTGAGGCGTCTCGAGGCTTATCACACCTCACCTATGGAACTTCGAAAGGGTCCTTCACACCCTTGGTGCAAATCAAGAAGTTCCCCGACATACCCGTCTCCACTCGAGCGGAAACACAAGGGTCCCGCCCACATCCAGAGGAGCCCCGTTTCCGCCTCGTACCTCGAGATGAGGGATCCTTTCCCTGCTTCGTCGGGAAAGAGTTCCCGGCGTTCCCGTCGCATCTCAAGAGGAGGCCCTCTCAACAGGAACGGCCAGAGGAACTCCAGGGTCGTGCCACCATTCCAAGAGTCCCCCAGATGTCTCAGTCCATTCCAGAGGAACCTCTTTTCCCTTCACCGGCTCGTCTTTCACGCCGAGGATCGACTCACACTAGGTGGCACGTGGCACAGCCCTGTGGGAAAGCCTCGTACTAAAGCCTCGAGGGAAACCCACAGATCCCTTGATCCACGTGACAGGAAGCGTGACACTACTGCTGCAGCTCGGGAGGAAAGCGCACGTGCATGCCCCCACTCGAGACGAGGTCTGACTCCTCTGGGGAGACTCAGAAGCACCCCAAGATGCATGGCAACACTGGAGAGGAATCCTCAGGTTCCGGCCCCGACTCCACACAAGGACTGAGGCCCCGGCATGGACGGGAGAGGAATCCCGAGAGGTCCCCTAGCAACTCGCATGGGGACTGGCCTTTCCTGACGCCACCAGAGCGGGTCCCTGAGGTCCCCGTCGTAACTCGAGAAGACCTGCCGCAACTCGAGAAAATCCACGAGGTTCTCCCCTAAAGGCGAGATGAGGCCCATTTCCGCTGAGGCGTCTCGAGGCTGATCACACCTCACCTCTGGAACTTCGAAAGGGTCCTTCACACCCTTGGTACAAATCCAGAAGTTCCCCGACCTAGCCGTCTCCACTCGAGAGGAATCACGAGGGTCCCGCCCACATCCAGAGGAGCCCCGTTTCCGCCTCGTAGCTCGAGATGAGGGATCCTTTCCCTGCTTCGTCGGGAAAGAGTTCCCGGCGTTCCCGTCGCATCTCAAGAGGAGGCCCTCTCAACAGGAACGGCGAGAGGAACTCCAGGGTCGTGCCACCATTCCAAGAGTCCCCCAGATGTCTCAGTCCATTCCAGAGGAACCTCTTTTCCCTTCACCGGCTCGTCTTTCACGCCGAGGTTCGACTCACACCAAGGTGGCACGTGGCACAGCCCTGTGGGAAAGCCTCGTGGGAAAGCCTCGAGGGACAGCCTCGAGGGAAAGCCACAGATCCCTTGATCCACGTGACAGGAAGCGTGACACTACTGCTGCAGCTCGGGAGGAAAGCGCACGTGCATGCCCCCACTCGAGACGAGGCCTGACTCCCCTGGGGAGACTCAGAAGCACCCCAAGATCCATGGCAACACTGGAGAGGAATCCTCAGGTTCCGGCCCTGACTCCACACAAGGACTGAGGCCCCGGCATGGACGGGAGAGGAATCCCGAGAGGTCCCCTAGCAACTCGCATGGGGACTGGCCTTTCCTGAGGCCACCAGAGCGGGTCCCTGAGGTCCCCGTCGTAACTCGAGAAGACCTGACGCAACTCGAGAAAATCCAGGAGGTTCTCCCCTCCAGGCGAGATGAGGCCCATTTCCGCTGAGGCGTCTCGAGGCTGATCACACCTCACCTCTGGAACTTCGAAAGGGTCCTTCACACCCTTGGTGCAAATCCAGAAGTTCCCCGACCTAGCCGTCTCCACTCGAGAGGAATCACGAGGGTCCCGCCCACATCCAGAGGAGCCCCGTTTCCGCCTCGTAGCTCGAGATGAGGGATCCTTTCCCTGCTTCGTCGGGAAAGAGTTCCCGGCGTTCCCGTCGCATCTCAAGAGGAGGCCCTCTCAACAGGAACGGCGAGAGGAACTCCAGGGTCGTGCCACCATTCCAAGAGTCCCGCAGATGTCTCAGTCCATTCCAGAGGAACCTCTTTTCCCTTCACCGGCTCGTCTTTCACGCCGAGGATCGACTCACACCAAGGTGGCACATGGCACAGCCCTGTGGGAAAGCCTCGTGGGAAAGCCTCGAGGGACAGCCTCGATGGAAAGCCACAGATCCCTTGATCCACGTGACAGGAAGCGTGACACTACTGCTGCAGCTCGGGAGGAAAGCGCACGTGCATGCCCCCAATCGAGACGAGGCCTGACTCCCCTGGGGAGACTCAGAAGCACCCCAAGATCCATGGCAACACTGGAGAGGAATCCTCAGGTTCCGGCCCCGACTCCACACAAGGACTGAGGCCCCGGCATGGACGGGAGAGGAATCCAGAGAGGTCCCCTAGCAACTCGCATGGGGACTGGCCTTTCCTGAGGCCACCAGAGCGGGTCCCTGAGGTCCCCGTCGTAACTCGAGAAGACCTGCCGCAACTCGAGAAAATCCAGGAGGTTCTCCCCTCCAGGCGAGATGAGGCCCATTTCCGCTGAGGCGTCTCGAGGCTGATCACACCTCACCTCTGGAACTTCGAAAGGGTCCTTCACACCCTTGGTGCAAATCCAGAAGTTCCCCGACCTAGCCGTCTCCACTCGAGAGGAATCACGAGGGTCCCGCCCACATCCAGAGGAGCCCCGTTTCCGCCTCGTAGCTCGAGATGAGGGATCCTTTCCCTGCTTCGTCGGGAAAGAGTTCCCGGCGTTCCCGTCGCATCTCAAGAGGAGGCCCTCTCAACAGGAACGGCGAGAGGAACTCCAGGGTCGTGCCACCATTCCAAGAGTCCCGCAGATGTCTCAGTCCATTCCAGAGGAACCTCTTTTCCCTTCACCGGCTCGTCTTTCACGCCGAGGATCGACTCACACCAAGGTGGCACATGGCACAGCCCTGTGGGAAAGCCTCGTGGGAAAGCCTCGAGGGACAGCCTCGATGGAAAGCCACAGATCCCTTGATCCACGTGACAGGAAGCGTGACACTACTGCTGCAGCTCGGGAGGAAAGCACACGTGCATGCCCCCAATCGAGACGAGGCCTGACTCCCCTGGGGAGACTCAGAAGCACCCCAAGATCCATGGCAACACTGGAGAGGAATCCTCAGGTTCCGGCCCCGACTCCACACAAGGACTGAGGCCCCGGCATGGACGGGAGAGGAATCCAGAGAGGTCCCCTAGCAACTCGCATGGGGACTGGCCTTTCCTGAGGCCACCAGAGCGGGTCCCTGAGGTCCCCGTCGTAACTCGAGAAGACCTGCCGCAACTCGAGAAAATCCAGGAGGTTCTCCCCTCCAGGCGAGATGAGGCCCATTTCCGCTGAGGCGTCTCGAGGCTTATCACACCTCACCTATGGAACTTCGAAAGGGTCCTTCACACCCTTGGTGCAAATCAAGAAGTTCCCCGACATACCCGTCTCCACTCGAGCGGAAACACAAGGGTCCCGCCCACATCCAGAGGAGCCCCGTTTCCGCCTCGTAGCTCGAGATGAGGGATCCTTTCCCTGCTTCGTCGGGAAAGAGTTCCCGGCGTTCCCGTCGCATCTCAAGAGGAGGCCCTCTCAACAGGAACGGCCAGAGGAACTCCAGGGTCGTGCCACCATTCCAAGAGTCCCCCAGATGTCTCAGTCCATTCCAGAGGAACCTCTTTTCCCTTCACCGGCTCGTCTTTCACGCCGAGGATCGACTCACACTAGGTGGCACGTGGCACAGCCCTGTGGGAAAGCCTCGTACTAAAGCCTCGAGGGAAACCCACAGATCCCTTGATCCACGTGACAGGAAGCGTGACACTACTGCTGCAGCTCGGGAGGAAAGCGCACGTGCATGCCCCCACTCGAGACGAGGTCTGACTCCTCTGGGGAGACTCAGAAGCACCCCAAGATGCATGGCAACACTGGAGAGGAATCCTCAGGTTCCGGCCCCGACTCCACACAAGGACTGAGGCCCCGGCATGGACGGGAGAGGAATCCCGAGAGGTCCCCTAGCAACTCGCATGGGGACTGGCCTTTCCTGAGGCCACCAGAGCGGGTCCCTGAGGTCCCCGTCGTAACTCGAGAAGACCTGCCGCAACTCGAGAAAATCCAGGAGGTTCTCCCCTAAAGGCGAGATGAGGCCCATTTCCGCTGAGGCGTCTCGAGGCTGATCACACCTCACCTCTGGAACTTCGAAAGGGTCCTTCACACCCTTGGTACAAATCCAGAAGTTCCCCGACCTAGCCGTCTCCACTCGAAAGGAATCACGAGGGTCCCGCCCACATCCAGAGGAGCCCCGTTTCCGCCTCGTAGCTCGAGATGAGGGATCCTTTCCCTGCTTCGTCGGGAAAGAGTTCCCGGCGTTCCCGTCGCATCTCAAGAGGAGGCCCTCTCAACAGGAACGGCGAGAGGAACTCCAGGGTCGTGCCACCATTCCAAGAGTCCCCCAGATGTCTCAGTCCATTCCAGAGGAACCTCTTTTCCCTTCACCGGGTCGTCTTTCACGCCGAGGTTCGACTCACACCAAGGTGGCACGTGGCACAGCCCTGTGGGAAAGCCTCGTGGGAAAGCCTCGAGGGACAGCCTCGAGGGAAAGCCACAGATCCCTTGATCCACGTGACAGGAAGCGTGACACTACTGCTGCAGCTCGGGAGGAAAGCGCACGTGCATGCCCCCACTCGAGACGAGGCCTGACTCCCCTGGGGAGACTCAGAAGCACCCCAAGATCCATGGCAACACTGGAGAGGAATCCTCAGGTTCCGGCCCCGACTCCACACAAGGACTGAGGCCCCCGCATGGACGGGAGAGGAATCCCGAGAGGTCCCCTAGCAACTCGCATGGGGACTGGCCTTTCCTGAGGCCACCAGAGCGGGTCCCTGAGGTCCCCGTCGTAACTCGAGAAGACCTGACGCAACTCGAGAAAATCCAGGAGGTTCTCCCCTCCAGGCGAGATGAGGCCCATTTCCGCTGAGGCGTCTCGAGGCTGATCACACCTCACCTCTGGAACTTCGAAAGGGTCCTTCACACCCTTGGTGCAAATCCAGAAGTTCCCCGACCTAGCCGTCTCCACTCGAGAGGAATCACGAGGGTCCCGCCCACATCCAGAGGAGCCCCGTTTCCGCCTCGTAGCTCGAGATGAGGGATCCTTTCCCTGCTTCGTCGGGAAAGAGTTCCCGGCGTTCCCGTCGCATCTCAAGAGGAGGCCCTCTCAACAGGAACGGCGAGAGGAACTCCAGGGTCGTGCCACCATTCCAAGAGTCCCGCAGATGTCTCAGTCCATTCCAGAGGAACCTCTTTTCCCTTCACCGGCTCGTCTTTCACGCCGAGGATCGACTCACACCAAGGTGGCACATGGCACAGCCCTGTGGGAAAGCCTCGTGGGAAAGCCTCGAGGGACAGCCTCGAGGGAAAGCCACAGATCCCTTGATCCACGTGACAGGAAGCGTGACACTACTGCTGCAGCTCGGGAGGAAAGCGCACGTGCATGCCCCCAATCGAGACGAGGCCTGACTCCCCTGGGGAGACTCAGAAGCACCCCAAGATCCATGGCAACACTGGAGAGGAATCCTCAGGTTCCGGCCCCGACTCCACACAAGGACTGAGGCCCCGGCATGGACGGGAGAGGAATCCAGAGAGGTCCCCTAGCAACTCGCATGGGGACTGGCCTTTCCTGAGGCCACCAGAGCGGGTCCCTGAGGTCCCCGTCGTAACTCGAGAAGACCTGCCGCAACTCGAGAAAATCCAGGAGGTTCTCCCCTCCAGGCGAGATGAGGCCCATTTCCGCTGAGGCGTCTCGAGGCTGATCACACCTCACCTCTGGAACTTCGAAAGGGTCCTTCACACCCTTGGTGCAAATCCAGAAGTTCCCCGACCTAGCCGTCTCCACTCGAGAGGAATCACGAGGGTCCCGCCCACATCCAGAGGAGCCCCGTTTCCGCCTCGTCGCTCGAGATGAGGGATCCTTTCCCTGCTTCGTCGGGAAAGAGTTCCCGGCGTTCCCGTCGCATCTCAAGAGGAGGCCCTCTCAACAGGAACGGCGAGAGGAACTCCAGGGTCGTGCCACCATTCCAAGAGTCCCCCAGATGTCTCAGTCCATTCCAGAGGAACCTCTTTTCCCTTCACCGGCTCGTCTTTCACGCCGAGGATCGACTCACACGAAGGTGGCACGTGGCACAGCCCTGTGGGAAAGCCTCGTGGGAAAGCCTCGAGGGACAGCCTCGAGGGAAAGCCACAGATCCCTTGACCCACGTGACAGGAAGCGTGACACTACTGCTGCAGCTCGGGAGGAAAGGGCACGTGCATGCCCCCACTCGAGACGAGGCCTGACTCCCCTGGGGAGACTTAGAAGCACCCCAAGATCCATGGCAAAACTGGAGAGGAATCCTCAGGTTCCGGCCCCGACTCCACACAAGGACTGAGACCCCGGCATGGACGGGAGAGGAATCCCGAGAGGTCCCCTAGCAACTCGCATGGGGACTGGCCTTTCCTGAGGCCACCAGAGCGGGTCCCTGAGGTCCCCGTCGTAACTCGAGAAGACCTGCCGCAACTCGAGAAAATCCAGGAGGTTCTCCCCTCCAGGCGAGATGAGGCCCATTTCCGCTGAGGCGTCTCGAGGCTGATCACACCTCACCTCTGGAACTTCGAAAGGGTCCTTCACACCCTTGGTGCAAATCCAGAAGTTCCCCGACCTAGCCGTCTCCACTCGAGAGGAATCACGAGGGTCCCGCTCACATCCAGAGGAGCCTCGTTTCCGCCTCGTCGCTCGAGATGAGGGATCCTTTCCCTGCTTCGTCGGGAAAGAGTTCCCGGCGTTCCCGTCGCATCTCAAGAGGAGGTCCTCTCAACAGGAACGGCGAGAGGAACTCCAGGGTCGTGCCACCATTCCAAGAGTCCCCCAGATGTCTCAGTCCATTCCAGAGGAACCTCTTTTCCCTTCACCGGCTCGTCTTTCACGCCGAGGATCGACTCACACCAAGGTGGCACGTGGCACAGCCCTGTGGGAAAGCCTCGTGGGAAAGCCTCGAGGGACAGCCTCGAGGGAAAGCCACAGATCCCTTGATCCACGTGACAGGAAGCGTGACACTACTGCTGCAGCTCGGGAGGAAAGTGCACGTGCATGCCCCCACTCGAGACGAGGCCTGACTCCCCTGGGGAGACTCAGAAGCACCCCAAGATCCATGGCAACACTGGAGAGGAATCCTCAGGTTCCGGCCCCGACTCCACACAAGGACTGAGGCCCCGGCATGGACGGGAGAGGAATCCAGAGAGGTCCCCTAGCAACTCGCATGGGGACTGGCCTTTCCTGAGGCCACCAGAGCGGGTTCCTGAGGTCCCCGTCGTAACTCGAGAAGACCTGCCGCAACTCGAGAAAATCCAGGAGGTTCTCCCCTCCAGGCGAGATGAGGCCCATTTCCGCTGAGGCGTCTCGAGGCTGATCACACCTCACCTCTGGAATTTCGAAAGGGTCCTTCACACCCTTGGTGCAAATCCAGAAGTTCCCCGACCTAGCCGTCTCCACTCGAGAGGAATCACGAGGGTCCCGCTCACATCCAGAGGAGCCCTGTTTCCGCCTCGTCGCTCGAGATGAGGGATCCTTTCCCTGCTTCGTCGGGAAAGAGTTCCCGGTGTTCCCGTCGCATCTCAAGAGGAGGCCCTCTCAACAGGAACGGCGAGAGGAACTCCAGGGTCGTGCCACCATTCCAAGAGTCCCCCAGATGTCTCAGTCCATTCCAGAGGAACCTCTTTTCCCTTCACCGGCTCGTCTTTCACGCCGAGGATCGACTCACACCAAGGTGGCACGTGGCACAGCCCTGTGGGAAAGCCTCGTGGGAAAGCCTCGAGGGACAGCCTCGAGGGAAAGCCACAGATCCCTTGATCCACGTGACAGGAAGCGTGACACTACTGCTGCAGCTCGGGAGGAAAGCGCACGTGCATGCCCCCACTCGAGACGAGGCCTGACTCCCCTGGGGAGACTCAGAAGCACCCCAAGATCCATGGCAACACTGGAGAGGAATCCTCAGGTTCCGGCCCCGACTCCACACAAGGACTGAGGCCCCGGCATGGACGGGAGAGGAATCCAGAGAGGTCCCCTAGCAACTCGCATGGGGACTGGCCTTTCCTGAGGCCACCAGAGCGGGTTCCTGAGGTCCCCGTCGTAACTCGAGAAGACCTGCCGCAACTCGAGAAAATCCAGGAGGTTCTCCCCTCCAGGCGAGATGAGGCCCATTTCCGCTGAGGCGTCTCGAGGCTGATCACACCTCACCTCTGGAACTTCGAAAGGGTCCTTCACACCCTTGGTGCAAATCCAGAAGTTCCCCGACCTAGCCGTCTCCACTCGAGAGGAATCACGAGGGTCCCGCCCACATCCAGAGGAGCCCCGTTTCCGCCTCGTCGCTCGAGATGAGGGATCCTTTCCCTGCTTCGTCGGGAAAGAGTTCCCGGTGTTCCCGTCGCATCTCAAGAGGAGGCCCTCTCAACAGGAACGGCGAGAGGAACTCCAGGGTCGTGCCACCATTCCAAGAGTCCCCCAGATGTCTCAGTCCATTCCAGAGGAACCTCTTTTCCCTTCACCGGCTCGTCTTTCACGCCGAGGATCGACTCACACCAAGGTGGCACGTGGCACAGCCCTGTGGGAAAGCCTCGTGGGAAAGCCTCGAGGGACAGCCTCGAGGGAAAGCCACAGATCCCTTGATCCACGTGACAGGAAGCGTGACACTACTGCTGCAGCTCGGGAGGAAAGCGCACGTGCATGCCCCCAATCGAGACGAGGCCTGACTCCCCTGGGGAGACTCAGAAGCACCCCAAGATCCATGGCAACACTGGAGAGGAATCCTCAGGTTCCGGCCCCGACTCCACACAAGGACTGAGGCCCCGGCATGGACGGGAGAGGAATCCCGAGAGGTCCCCTAGCAACTCGCATGGGGACTGGCCTTTCCTGAGGCCACCAAGCGGGTCCCTGAGGTCCCCGTCGTAACTCGAGAAGACCTGCCGCAACTCGAGAAAATCCAGGAGGTTCTCCCCTCCAGACGAGATGAGGCCCATTTCCGCTGAGGCGTCTCGAGGCTGATCACACCTCACCTCTGGAATTTCGAAAGGGTCCTTCACACCCTTGGTGCAAATCCAGAAGTTCCCCGACCTAGCCGTCTCCACTCGAGAGGAATCACGAGGGTCCCGCTCACATCCAGAGGAGCCCCGTTTCCGCCTCGTAGCTCGAGATGAGGGATCCTTTCCCTGCTTCGTCGGGAAAGAGTTCCCGGTGTTCCCGTCGCATCTCAAGAGGAGGCCCTCTCAACAGGAACGGCGAGAGGAACTCCAGGGTCGTGCCACCATTCCAAGAGTCCCCCAGATGTCTCAGTCCATTCCAGAGGAACCTCTTTTCCCTTCACCGGCTCGTCTTTCACGCCGAGGATCGACTCACACCAAGGTGGCACGTGGCACAGCCCTGTGGGAAAGCCTCGTGGGAAAGCCTCGAGGGACAGCCTCGAGGGAAAGCCACAGATCCCTTGATCCACGTGACAGGAAGCGTGACACTACTGCTGCAGCTCGGGAGGAAAGCGCACGTGCATGCCCCCACTCGAGACGAGGCCTGACTCCCCTGGGGAGACTCAGAAGCACCCCAAGATCCATGGCAACACTGGAGAGGAATCCTCAGGTTCCGGCCCCGACTCCACACAAGGACTGAGACCCCGGCATGGACGGGAGAGGAATCCAGAGAGGTCCCCTAGCAACTCGCATGGGGACTGGCCTTTCCTGAGGCCACCAGAGCGGGTTCCTGAGGTCCCCGTCGTAACTCGAGAAAACCTGCCGCAACTCGAGAAAATCCAGGAGGTTCTCCCCTCCAGGCGAGATGAGGCCCATTTCCGCTGAGGCGTCTCGAGGCTGATCACACCTCACCTCTGGAATTTCGAAAGGGTCCTTCACACCCTTGGTGCAAATCCAGAAGTTCCCCGACCTAGCCGTCTCCACTCGAGAGGAATCACGAGGGTCCCGCTCACATCCAGAGGAGCCCCGTTTCCGCCTCGTCGCTCGAGATGAGGGATCCTTTCCCTGCTTCGTCGGGAAAGAGTTCCCGGTGTTCCCGTCGCATCTCAAGAGGAGGCCCTCTCAACAGGAACGGCGAGAGGAACTCCAGGGTCGTGCCACCATTCCAAGAGTCCCCCAGATGTCTCAGTCCATTCCAGAGGAACCTCTTTTCCCTTCACCGGCTCGTCTTTCACGCCGAGGATCGACTCACACCAAGGTGGCACGTGGCACAGCCCTGTGGGAAAGCCTCGTGGGAAAGCCTCGAGGGACAGCCTCGAGGGAAAGCCACAGATCCCTTGATCCACGTGACAGGAAGCGTGACACTACTGCTGCAGCTCGGGAGGAAAGCGCACGTGCATGCCCCCACTCGAGACGAGGCCTGACTCCCCTGGGGAGACTCAGAAGCACCCCAAGATCCATGGCAACACTGGAGAGGAATCCTCAGGTTCCGGCCCCGACTCCACACAAGGACTGAGACCCCGGCATGGACGGGAGAGGAATCCAGAGAGGTCCCCTAGCAACTCGCATGGGGACTGGCCTTTCCTGAGGCCACCAGAGCGGGTTCCTGAGGTCCCCGTCGTAACTCGAGAAAACCTGCCGCAACTCGAGAAAATCCAGGAGGTTCTCCCCTCCAGGCGAGATGAGGCCCATTTCCGCTGAGGCGTCTCGAGGCTGATCACACCTCACCTCTGGAATTTCGAAAGGGTCCTTCACACCCTTGGTGCAAATCCAGAAGTTCCCCGACCTAGCCGTCTCCACTCGAGAGGAATCACGAGGGTCCCGCTCACATCCAGAGGAGCCCCGTTTCCGCCTCGTCGCTCGAGATGAGGGATCCTTTCCCTGCTTCGTCGGGAAAGAGTTCCCGGTGTTCCCGTCGCATCTCAAGAGGAGGCCCTCTCAACAGGAACGGCGAGAGGAACTCCAGGGTCGTGCCACCATTCCAAGAGTCCCCCAGATGTCTCAGTCCATTCCAGAGGAACCTCTTTTCCCTTCACCGGCTCGTCTTTCACGCCGAGGATCGACTCACACCAAGGTGGCACGTGGCACAGCCCTGTGGGAAAGCCTCGTGGGAAAGCCTCGAGGGACAGCCTCGAGGGAAAGCCACAGATCCCTTGATCCACGTGACAGGAAGCGTGACACTACTGCTGCAGCTCGGGAGGAAAGCGCACGTGCATGCCCCCACTCGAGACGAGGCCTGACTCCCCTGGGGAGACTCAGAAGCACCCCAAGATCCATGGCAACACTGGAGAGGAATCCTCAGGTTCCGGCCCCGACTCCACACAAGGACTGAGACCCCGGCATGGACGGGAGAGGAATCCAGAGAGGTCCCCTAGCAACTCGCATGGGGACTGGCCTTTCCTGAGGCCACCAGAGCGGGTTCCTGAGGTCCCCGTCGTAACTCGAGAAGACCTGCCGCAACTCGAGAAAATCCAGGAGGTTCTCCCCTCCAGGCGAGATGAGGCCCATTTCCGCTGAGGCGTCTCGAGGCTGATCACACCTCACCTCTGGAACTTCGAAAGGGTCCTTCACACCCTTGGTGCAAATCCAGAAGTTCCCCGACCTAGCCGTCTCCACTCGAGAGGAATCACGAGGGTCCCGCCCACATCCAGAGGAGCCCCGTTTCCGCCTCGTCGCTCGAGATGAGGGATCCTTTCCCTGCTTCGTCGGGAAAGAGTTCCCGGTGTTCCCGTCGCATCTCAAGAGGAGGCCCTCTCAACAGGAACGGCGAGAGGAACTCCAGGGTCGTGCCACCATTCCAAGAGTCCCCCAGATGTCTCAGTCCATTCCAGAGGAACCTCTTTTCCCTTCACCGGCTCGTCTTTCACGCCGAGGATCGACTCACACCAAGGTGGCACGTGGCACAGCCCTGTGGGAAAGCCTCGTGGGAAAGCCTCGAGGGACAGCCTCGAGGGAAAGCCACAGATCCCTTGATCCACGTGACAGGAAGCGTGACACTACTGCTGCAGCTCGGGAGGAAAGCCCACGTGCATGCCCCCAATCGAGACGAGGCCTGACTCCCCTGGGGAGACTCAGAAGCACCCCAAGATCCATGGCAACACTGGAGAGGAATCCTCAGGTTCCGGCCCCGACTCCACACAAGGACTGAGGCCCCGGCATGGACGGGAGAGGAATCCCGAGAGGTCCCCTAGCAACTCGCATGGGGACTGGCCTTTCCTGAGGCCACCAGAGCGGGTCCCTGAGGTCCCCGTCGTAACTCGAGAAGACCTGCCGCAACTCGAGAAAATCCAGGAGGTTCTCCCCTCCAGACGAGATGAGGCCCATTTCCGCTGAGGCGTCTCGAGGCTGATCACACCTCACCTCTGGAATTTCGAAAGGGTCCTTCACACCCTTGGTGCAAATCCAGAAGTTCCCCGACCTAGCCGTCTCCACTCGAGAGGAATCACGAGGGTCCCGCTCACATCCAGAGGAGCCCCGTTTCCGCCTCGTCGCTCGAGATGAGGGATCCTTTCCCTGCTTCGTCGGGAAAGAGTTCCCGGTGTTCCCGTCGCATCTCAAGAGGAGGCCCTCTCAACAGGAACGGCGAGAGGAACTCCAGGGTCGTGCCACCATTCCAAGAGTCCCCCAGATGTCTCAGTCCATTCCAGAGGAACCTCTTTTCCCTTCACCGGCTCGTCTTTCACGCCGAGGATCGACTCACACCAAGGTGGCACGTGGCACAGCCCTGTGGGAAAGCCTCGTGGGAAAGCCTCGAGGGACAGCCTCGAGGGAAAGCCACAGATCCCTTGATCCACGTGACAGGAAGCGTGACACTACTGCTGCAGCTCGGGAGGAAAGCGCACGTGCATGCCCCCACTCGAGACGAGGCCTGACTCCCCTGGGGAGACTCAGAAGCACCCCAAGATCCATGGCAACACTGGAGAGGAATCCTCAGGTTCCGGCCCCGACTCCACACAAGGACTGAGACCCCGGCATGGACGGGAGAGGAATCCAGAGAGGTCCCCTAGCAACTCGCATGGGGACTGGCCTTTCCTGAGGCCACCAGAGCGGGTTCCTGAGGTCCCCGTCGTAACTCGAGAAAACCTGCCGCAACTCGAGAAAATCCAGGAGGTTCTCCCCTCCAGGCGAGATGAGGCCCATTTCCGCTGAGGCGTCTCGAGGCTGATCACACCTCACCTCTGGAATTTCGAAAGGGTCCTTCACACCCTTGGTGCAAATCCAGAAGTTCCCCGACCTAGCCGTCTCCACTCGAGAGGAATCACGAGGGTCCCGCTCACATCCAGAGGAGCCCCGTTTCCGCCTCGTCGCTCGAGATGAGGGATCCTTTCCCTGCTTCGTCGGGAAAGAGTTCCCGGTGTTCCCGTCGCATCTCAAGAGGAGGCCCTCTCAACAGGAACGGCGAGAGGAACTCCAGGGTCGTGCCACCATTCCAAGAGTCCCCCAGATGTCTCAGTCCATTCCAGAGGAACCTCTTTTCCCTTCACCGGCTCGTCTTTCACGCCGAGGATCGACTCACACCAAGGTGGCACGTGGCACAGCCCTGTGGGAAAGCCTCGTGGGAAAGCCTCGAGGGACAGCCTCGAGGGAAAGCCACAGATCCCTTGATCCACGTGACAGGAAGCGTGACACTACTGCTGCAGCTCGGGAGGAAAGCGCACGTGCATGCCCCCACTCGAGACGAGGCCTGACTCCCCTGGGGAGACTCAGAAGCACCCCAAGATCCATGGCAACACTGGAGAGGAATCCTCAGGTTCCGGCCCCGACTCCACACAAGGACTGAGACCCCGGCATGGACGGGAGAGGAATCCAGAGAGGTCCCCTAGCAACTCGCATGGGGACTGGCCTTTCCTGAGGCCACCAGAGCGGGTTCCTGAGGTCCCCGTCGTAACTCGAGAAAACCTGCCGCAACTCGAGAAAATCCAGGAGGTTCTCCCCTCCAGGCGAGATGAGGCCCATTTCCGCTGAGGCGTCTCGAGGCTGATCACACCTCACCTCTGGAATTTCGAAAGGGTCCTTCACACCCTTGGTGCAAATCCAGAAGTTCCCCGACCTAGCCGTCTCCACTCGAGAGGAATCACGAGGGTCCCGCTCACATCCAGAGGAGCCCCGTTTCCGCCTCGTCGCTCGAGATGAGGGATCCTTTCCCTGCTTCGTCGGGAAAGAGTTCCCGGTGTTCCCGTCGCATCTCAAGAGGAGGCCCTCTCAACAGGAACGGCGAGAGGAACTCCAGGGTCGTGCCACCATTCCAAGAGTCCCCCAGATGTCTCAGTCCATTCCAGAGGAACCTCTTTTCCCTTCACCGGCTCGTCTTTCACGCCGAGGATCGACTCACACCAAGGTGGCACGTGGCACAGCCCTGTGGGAAAGCCTCGTGGGAAAGCCTCGAGGGACAGCCTCGAGGGAAAGCCACAGATCCCTTGATCCACGTGACAGGAAGCGTGACACTACTGCTGCAGCTCGGGAGGAAAGCGCACGTGCATGCCCCCACTCGAGACGAGGCCTGACTCCCCTGGGGAGACTCAGAAGCACCCCAAGATCCATGGCAACACTGGAGAGGAATCCTCAGGTTCCGGCCCCGACTCCACACAAGGACTGAGACCCCGGCATGGACGGGAGAGGAATCCAGAGAGGTCCCCTAGCAACTCGCATGGGGACTGGCCTTTCCTGAGGCCACCAGAGCGGGTTCCTGAGGTCCCCGTCGTAACTCGAGAAGACCTGCCGCAACTCGAGAAAATCCAGGAGGTTCTCCCCTCCAGGCGAGATGAGGCCCATTTCCGCTGAGGCGTCTCGAGGCTGATCACACCTCACCTCTGGAACTTCGAAAGGGTCCTTCACACCCTTGGTGCAAATCCAGAAGTTCCCCGACCTAGCCGTCTCCACTCGAGAGGAATCACGAGGGTCCCGCCCACATCCAGAGGAGCCCCGTTTCCGCCTCGTCGCTCGAGATGAGGGATCCTTTCCCTGCTTCGTCGGGAAAGAGTTCCCGGTGTTCCCGTCGCATCTCAAGAGGAGGCCCTCTCAACAGGAACGGCGAGAGGAACTCCAGGGTCGTGCCACCATTCCAAGAGTCCCCCAGATGTCTCAGTCCATTCCAGAGGAACCTCTTTTCCCTTCACCGGCTCGTCTTTCACGCCGAGGATCGTCTCACACAGGTGTCACGTGGCACAGCCCTGTGGGAAAGCCTCGTGGGAAAGCCTCGAGGGACAGCCTCGAGGGAAAGCCACAGATCCCTTGATCCACGTGACAGGAAGCGTGACACAACTGCTGCAGCTCGGGAGGAAAGCGCACGTGCATGCCCCCACTCGAGACGAGGCCTGACTCCCCTGGGGAGACTCAGAAGCACCCCAAGATCCATGGCAACACAGGAGAGGAATCCTCAGGTTCCGGCCCCGACTCCACACAAGGACTGAGGCCCCGGCATGGACGGGAGAGGAATCCCGAGAGGTCCCCTAGCAACTCGCATGGGGACTGGCCTTTCCTGAGGCCACCAGAGCGGGTCCCTGTGGTCCCCGTCGTAACTCGAGAAGACCTGCCGCAACTCGAGAAAATCCAGGAGGTTCGCCCCTCCAGGCGAGATGAGGCCCATTTCCGCTGAGGCGTCTCGAGGCTGATCACACCTCACCTCTGGAACTTCGAAAGGGTCCTTCACACCCTTGGTGCAAATCAAGAAGTTCCCCGACATACCGGTCTCCACTCGAGAGGAATCACGAGGGTCCCGCCCACATCCAGAGGAGCCCCCGTTTCCGCCTCGTAGCTCGAGATGAGGGATCCTTTCCCTGCTTCGTCGGGAAAGAGTTCCCGGCGTTCCCGTCGCAACTCAAGAGGAGGCCCTCTCAACAGGAACGGCGAGAGGAACTCCAGGGTCGTGCCACCATTCCAAGAGTCCCCCAGATGTCTCAGTCCATTCCAGAGGAACCTCTTTTCCCTTCACCGGCTCGTCTTTCACGCCGAGGATCGACTCACACCAAGGTGGCACGTGACACAGCCCTGTGGGAAAGCCTCGTGGGAAAGCCTCGAGGGACAGCCTCGAGGGAAAGCCACAGATCCCTTGATCCACGTGACAGGAAGCGTGACACTACTGCTGCAGCTCGGGAGGAAAGCGCACGTGCATGCCCCCACACGAGACGAGGCCTGACTCCCCTGGGGAGACTCAGAAGCACCCCAAGATCCATGGCAACACTGGAGAGGAATCCTCAGGTTCCGGCCCCCGACTCCACACAAGGACTGAGGCCCCGGCATGGACGGGAGAGGAATCCCGAGAGGTCCCCTAGCAACTCGCATGGGGACTGGCCTTTCCTGAGGCCACCAGAGCGGGTCCCTGTGGTCCCCGTCGTATCTCGAGAAGACCTGCCGCAACTCGAGAAAATCCAGGAGGTTCTCCCCTCCAGGCGAGATGAGGCCCATTTCCGCTGAGGCATCTCGAGGCTGATCACACCTCACCTCTGTAACTTCGAAAGGATCCTTCACACCCTTGGTGCAAATCAAGAAGTTCCCCGACCAAGCCGTCTCCACTCGAGAGAAATCACGAAGGTCCCGCCCACATCCAGAGGAGCCCCGTTTCCGCCTCGTAGCTCGAGATGAGGGATCCTTTCCCTGCTTCGTCGGGAAAGAGTTCCCGGCGTTCCCGTCGCATCTCAAGAGGAGGCCCTCTCAACAGGAACGGCGAGAGGAACTCCAGGGTCGTGCCACCATTCCAAGAGTCCCCCAGATGTCTCAGTCCATTCCAGAGGAACCTCTTTTCCCTTCACCGGCTCGATTTCACGCCGAGGATCGACTCACACCAAGGTGGCACGTGGCACAGCCCTGTGGGAAAGCCTCGTGGGAAAGCCTCGAGGGACAGCCTCGAGGGAAAGCCACAGATCCCTTGATCCACGTGACAGGAAGCGTGACACTACTGCTGCAGCTCGGGAGGGAAGCGCAGGTGCATGCCCCCACTCGATACGAGGCCTGAATCCCCTGGGGGAGACTCAGAAGCACCCCAAGATCCATGGCAACACTGGAGAGGAATCCTCAGGTTCCGGCCCCGACTCCACACAAGGACTGAGGCCCCGGCATGGACGGGAGAGGAATCCCGAGAGGTCCCCTAGCAACTCGCATGGGGACTGGCCTTTCCTGAGGCCACCAGAGCGGGTCCCTGTGGTCCCCGTCGTATCTCGAGAAGACCTGCCGCAACTCGAGAAAATCCAGGAGGTTCTCCCCTCCAGGCGAGATGAGGCCCATTTCCGCTGAGGCGTCTCGAGGCTGATCACACCTCACCTCTGTAACTTCGAAAGGATACTTCACACCCTTGGTGCAAATCAAGAAGTTCCCCGACCTAGCCGTCTCCACTCGAGAGAAATCACGAAGGTCCCGCCCACATCCAGAGGAGCCCCGTTTCCGCCTCGTAGCTCGAGATGAGGGATCCTTTCCTGCTTCGTCGGGAAAGAGTTCCCGGCGTTCCCGTCGCATCTCAAGAGGAGGCCCTCTCAACAGGAACGGCGAGAGGAACTCCAGGGTCGTGCCACCATTCCAAGAGTCCCCCAGATGTCTCAGTCCATTCCAGAGGAACCTCTTTTCCCTTCACCGGCTCGTCTTTCACGCCGAGGATCGACTCACACCAAGGTGGCACGTGGCACAGCCCTGTGGGAAAGCCTCGTGGGAAAGCCTCGAGGGACAGCCTCGAGGGAAAGCCACAGATCCCTTGATCCACGTGACAGGAAGCGTGACACTACTGCTGCAGCTCGGGAGGGAAGCGCAGGTGCATGCCCCCACTCGAGACGAGGCCTGACTCCCCTGGGGAGACTCAGAAGCACCCCAAGATCCATGGCAACACTGGAGAGGAATCCTCAGGTTCCGGCCCCGACTCCACACAAGGACTGAGGCCCCGGCATGGACGGGAGAGGAATCCCGAGAGGTCCCCTAGCAACTCGCATGGGGACTGGCCTTTCCTGAGGCCACCAGAGCGGGTCCCTGAAGTCCCCGTCGTAACTCGAGAAGACCTGCCGCAACTCGAGAAAATCCAAGAGGTTCTCCCCTCCAGGCGAGATGAGGCCCATTTCCGCTGAGGCGTCTCGAGTCTGATCACACCTCACCTCTGGACCTTCGAAAGGGTCCTTCACACCCTTGGTGCAAATCAAGAAGTTCCCCCGACATACCCGTCTCCACTCGAGAGGAATCACGAGGGTCCCGCCCACATCCAGAGTGCCCCGTTTCCGCCTCGTAGCTCGAGATGAGGGATCCTTTCCCTGCTTCGTCGGGAAAGAGTTCCCGGCGTTCCCGTCGCAACTCAAGAGGAGGCCCTCTCAACAGGAACGGCGAGAGGAACTCCAGGGTCGTGCCACCATTCCAAGAGTCCCCCAGATGTCTCAGTCCATTCCAGAGGAACCTCTTTTCCCTTCACCGGCTCGTCTTTCATGCCGAGGATCGACTCACACCAAGGTGGCACGTGACACAGCCCTGTGGGAAAGCCTCGTGGGAAAGCCTCGAGGGACAGCCTCGAGGGAAAGCCACAGATCCCTTGATCCACGTGACAGGAAGCGTGACACTACTGCTGCAGCTCGGGAGGAAAGCGCACGTGCATGCCCCCACTCGAGACGAGGCCTGACTCCCCTGGGGAGACTCAGAAGCACCCCAAGATCCATGGCAACACTGGAGAGGAATCCTCAGGTTCCGGCCCCGACTCCACACAAGGAGTGAGGCCCCGGCATGGACGGGAGAGGAATCCCGAGAGGTCCCCTAGCAACTCGCATGGGGACTGGCCTTTCCTGAGGCCACCAGAGCGGGTCCCTGTGGTCCCCGTCGTAACTCGAGAAGACCTGCCGCAACTCGAGAAAATCCAGGAGGTTCGCCCCTCCAGGCGAGATGAGGCCCATTTCCGCTGAGGCGTCTCGAGGCTGATCACACCTCACCTCTGGAACTTCGAAAGGGTCCTTCACACACTTGGTGCAAATCAAGAAGTTCCCCGACATACCCGTCTCCACTGGAGAGGAATCACGAAGGTCCCGCCCACATCCAGAGTAGCCCCGTTTCCGCCTCGTAGCTCGAGATGAGGGATCCTTTCCCTGCTTGCTCGGGAAAGAGTTCCCGGCGTTCCTGTCGCATCTCAAGAGGAGGCCCTCTCAACAGGAACGGCGAGAGGAACTCCAGGGTCGTGCCACCATTCCAAGAGTCCCCCAGATGTCTCAGTCCATTCCAGAGGAACCTCTTTTCCCTTCACCGGCTCGTCTTTCATGCCGAGGATCGACTCACACCAAGGTGGCACGTGACACAGCCCTGTGGGAAAGCCTCGTGGGAAAGCCTCGAGGGACAGCCTCGAGGGAAAGCCACAGATCCCTTGATCCACGTGACAGGAAGCGTGACACTACTGCTGCAGCTCGGGAGGAAAGCGCACGTGCATGCCCCCACACGAGACGAGGCCTGACTCCCCTGGGGAGACTCAGAAGCACCCCAAGATCCATGGCAACACTGGAGAGGAATCCTCAGGTTCCGGCCCCGACTCCACACAAGGACTGAGGCCCCGGCATGGACGGGAGAGGAATCCCGAGAGTCCCCTAGCAACTCGCATGGGGACTTGCCTTTCCTGAGGCCACCAGAGCGGGTCCCTGTGGTCCCCGTCGTATCTCGAGAAGACCTGCCGCAACTCGAGAAAATCCAGGAGGTTCTCCCCTCCAGGCGAGATGAGGCCCATTTCCACTGAGGCATCTCGAGGCTGATCACACCTCACCTCTGTAACTTCGAAGGATCCTTCACACCCTTGGTGCAAATCAAGAAGTTCCCCGACCAAGCCGTCTCCACTCGAGAGAAATCACGAAGGTCCCGCCCACATCCAGAGGAGCCCCGTTTCCGCCTCGTAGCTCGAGATGAGGGATCCTTTCCCTGCTTCGTCGGGAAAGAGTTCCCGGCGTTCCCGTCGCATCTCAAGAGGAGGCCCTCTCAACAGGAACGGCGAGAGGAACTCCAGGGTCGTGCCACCATTCCAAGAGTCCCCCCAGATGTCTCAGTCCATTCCAGAGGAACCTCTTTTCCCTTCACCGGCTCGTCTTTCACGCCGAGGATCGACTCACACCAAGGTGGCACGTGGCACAGCCCTGTGGGAAAGCCTCGTGGGAAAGCCTCGAGGGACAGCCTCGAGGGAAAGCCACAGATCCCTTGATCCACGTGACAGGAAGCGTGACACTACTGCTGCAGCTCGGGAGGGAAGCGCAGGTGCATGCCCCCACTCGAGACGAGGCCTGACTCCCCTGGGGAGACTCAGAAGCACCCCAAGATGCATGGCAACACTGGAGAGGAATCCTCAGGTTCCGGCCCCGACTCCGCACAAGGACTGAGGCCCCGGCATGGACGGGAGAGGAATCCCGAGAGGTCCCCTAGCAACTCGCATGGGGACTGGCCTTTCCTGAGGCCACCAGAGCGGGTCCCTGTGGTCCCCGTCGTATCTCGAGAAGACCTGCCGCAACTCGAGAAAATCCAGGAGGTTCTCCCCTCCAGGCGAGATGAGGCCCATTTCCGCTGAGGCGTCTCGAGGCTGATCACACCTCACCTCTGTAACTTCGAAAGGATCCTTCACACCCTTGGTGCAAATCAAGAAGTTCCCCGACCTAGCCGTCTCCACTCGAGAGAAATCACGAAGGTCCCGCCCACATCCAGAGGAGCCCCGTTTCCGCCTCGTAGCTCGAGATGAGGGATCCTTTCTCTGCTTCGTCGGGAAAGAGTTCCCGGCGTTCCCGTCGCATCTCAAGAGGAGGCCCTCTCAACAGGAACGGCGAGAGGAACTCCAGGGTCGTGCCACCATTCCAAGAGTCCCCCAGATGTCTCAGTCCATTCCAGAGGAACCTCTTTTCCCTTCACCGGCTCGTCTTTCACGCCGAGGATCGACTCACACCAAGGTGGCACGTGGCACAGCCCTGTGGGAAAGCCTCGTGGGAAAGCCTCGAGGGACAGCCTCGAGGGAAAGCCACAGATCCCTTGATCCACGTGACAGGAAGCGTGACACTACTGCTGCAGCTCGGGAGGGAAGCGCAGGTGCATGCCCCCACTCGAGACGAGGCCTGACTCCCCTGGGGAGACTCAGAAGCACCCCAAGATCCATGGCAACACTGGAGAGGAATCCTCAGGTTCCGGCCCCGACTCCACACAAGGACTGAGGCCCCGGCATGGACGGGAGAGGAATCCCGAGAGGTCCCCTAGCAACTCGCATGGGGACTGGCCTTTCCTGAGGCCACCAGAGCGGGTCCCTGAAGTCCCCGTCGTAACTCGAGAAGACCTGCCGCAACTCGAGAAAATCCAGGAGGTTCTCCCCTCCAGGCGAGATGAGGCCCATTTCCGCTGAGGCGTCTCGAGTCTGATCACACCTCACCTCTGGACTTTCGAAAGGGTCCTTCACACCCTTGGTGCAAATCAAGAAGTTCCCCGACATACCCGTCTCCACTCGAGAGGAATCACGAGGGTCCCGCCCACATCCAGAGTGCCCCGTTTCCGCCTCGTAGCTCGAGATGAAGGATCCTTTCCCTGCTTCGTCGGGAAAGAGTTCCCGGCGTTCCCGTCGCAACTCAAGAGGAGGCCCTCTCAACAGGAACGGCGAGAGGAACTCCAGGGTCGTGCCACCATTCCAAGAGTCCCCCAGATGTCTCAGTCCATTCCAGAGGAACCTCTTTTCCCTTCACCGGCTCGTCTTTCATGCCGAGGATCGACTCACACCAAGGTGGCACGTGACACAGCCCTGTGGGAAAGCCTCGTGGGAAAGCCTCGAGGGACAGCCTCGAGGGAAAGCCACAGATCCCTTGATCCACGTGACAGGAAGCGTGACACTACTGCTGCAGCTCGGGAGGAAAGCGCACGTGCATGCCCCCACTCGAGACGAGGCCTGACTCCCCTGGGGAGACTCAGAAGCACCCCAAGATCCATGGCAACACTGGAGAGGAATCCTCAGGTTCCGGCCCCGACTCCACACAAGGACTGAGGCCCCGGCATGGACGGGAGAGGAATCCCGAGAGGTCCCCTAGCAACTCGCATGGGGACTGGCCTTTCCTGAGGCCACCAGAGCGGGTCCCTGTGGTCCCCGTCGTATCTCGAGAAGACCTGCAGCAACTCGAGAAAATCCAGGAGGTTCTCCCCTCCAGGCGAGATGAGGCCCATTTCCGCTGAGGCGTCTCGAGGCTGATCACACCTCACCTCTGTAACTTCGAAAGGATCCTTCACACCCTTGGTGCAAATCAAGAAGTTCCCCAACCTAGCCGTCTCCACTCGAGAGAAATCACGAAGGTCCCGCCCACATCCAGAGGAGCCCCGTTTCCGCCTCGTAGCTCGAGATGAGGGATCCTTTCCCTGCTTCGTCAGGAAAGAGTTCCCGGCGTTCCCGTCGCATCTCAAGAGGAGGCCCTCTCAACAGGAACGGCGAGAGGAACTCCAGGGTCGTGCCACCATTCCAAGAGTCCCCCAGATGTCTCAGTCCATTCCAGAGGAACCTCTTTTCCCTTCACCGGCTCGTCTTTCACGCCGAGGATCGACTCACACCAAGGTGGCACGTGGCACAGCCCTGTGGGAAAGCCTCGTGGGAAAGCCTCGAGGGACAGCCTCGAGGGAAAGCCACAGATCCCTTGATCCACGTGACAGGAAGCGTGACACTACTGCTGCAGCTCGGGAGGGAAGCGCAGGTGCATGCCCCCACTCGAGACGAGGCCTGACTCCCCTGGGGAGACTCAGAAGCACCCCAAGATCCATGGCAACACTGGAGAGGAATCCTCAGGTTCCGGCCCCGACTCCACACAAGGACTGAGGCCCCGGCATGGACGGGAGAGGAATCCCGAGAGGTCCCCTAGCAACTCGCATGGGGACTGGCCTTTCCTGAGGCCACCAGAGCGGGTCCCTGAAGTCCCCGTCGTAACTCGAGAAGACCTGCCGCAACTGGAGAAAATCCAAGAGGTTCTCCCCTCCAGGCGAGATGAGGCCCATTTCCGCTGAGGCGTCTCGAGGCTGATCACACCTCACCTCTGGACCTTCGAAAGGGTCCTTCACACACTTGGTGCAAATCAAGAAGTTCCCCGACATACCCGTATCCACTCGAGAGGATTCACGAGGGTCCCGCCCACATCCAGAGGAGCCCCGTTTCCGCCTCGTAGCTCGAGATGAGGGATCCTTTCCCTGCTTCGTCGGGAAAGAGTTCCCGGCGTTCCGGTCGCATCTCAAGAGGAGGCCCTCTCAACAGGAACGGCGAGAGGAACTCCAGGGTCGTGCCACCATTCCAAGAGTCCCCCAGATGTCTCAGTCCATTCCAGAGGAACCTCTTTTCCCTTCACCGGCTCGTCTTTCACGCGGAGGATCGACTCACACCAAGGTGGCACGTGGCACAGCCCTGTGGGAAAGCCTCGTGGGAAAGCCTCGAGGGACAGCCTCGAGGGAAAGCCACAGATCCCTTGATCCACGTGACAGGAAGCGTGACACTACTGCTGCAGCTCGGGAGGAAAGCGCACGTGCATGCCCCCACTCGAGACGAGACCTGACTCCCCTGGGGAGACTCAGAAGCACCCCAAGATCCATGGCAACACTGGAGAGGAATCCTCAGGTTCCGGCCCCGACTCCACACAAGGACTGAGGCCCCGGCATGGACGGGAGAGGAATCCCGAGAGGTCCCCTAGCAACTCGCATGGGGACTGGCCTTTCCTGAGGCCACCAGAGCGGGTCCCTGAGGTCCCCGTCGTAACTCGAGAAGACCTGCCGCAACTCGAGAAAATCCAAGAGGTTCTCCCCTCCAGGCGAGATGAGGCCCATTTCCGCTGAGGCGTCTCGAGGCTGATCACACCTCACCTCTGGAACTTCGAAAGGGTCCTTCACACCCTTGGTGCAAATCAAGAAGTTCCCCGACCTAGCCGTCTCCATCGAGAGGAATCACAAGGGTCCCGCCCACATCCAGAGGAGCCCCGTTTCCGCCTCGTAGCTCGAGATGAGGGATTCTTTCCCTGCTTCGTCGGGAAAGAGTTCCCGGCGTTCCCGTCGCATCTCAAGAGGAGGCCCTCTCAACAGGAACGGCGAGAGGAACTCCAGGGTCGTGCCACCATTCCAAGAGTCCCCCAGATGTCTCAGTCCATTCCAGAGGAACCTCTTTTCCCTTCACCGGCTCGTCTTTCACGCCGAGGATCGACTCACACCAAGGTGGCACGTGGCACAGCCCTGTGGGAAAGCCTCGTGGGAAAGCCTCGAGGGACAGCCTCGAGGGAAAGCCACAGATCCCTTGATCCACGTGACAGGAAGCGTGACACTACTGCTGCAGCTCGGGAGGAAAGCGCACGTGCATGCCCCCACTCGAGACGAGGCCTGACTCCCCTGGGGAGACTCAGAAGCACCCCAAGATCCATGGCAACACTGGAGAGGAATCCTCAGGTTCCGGCCCCGACTCCACACAAGGACTGAGGCCCCGGCATGGACGGGAGAGGAATCCCGAGATGTCCCCTAGCAACTCGCATGGGGACTGGCGTTTTCTGAGGCCACCAGAGCGGGTCCCTGAGGTCCCCGTGTTAACTCGAGAAGACTTGCCGCAACTCGAGAAAATCCAAGAGGTTCTCCCCTCCAGGCGAGATGAGGCCCATTTCCGCTGAGGCGTCTCGAGGCTCATCACACCTCACCTCTGGAACTTCGACAGGGTCCTTCACACCCTTGGTGCAAATCAAGAAGTTCCCCGACATACCCGTCTCCACTCGAGAGGAAACACCAGGGTCCCGCCCACATCCAGAGGAGCCCCGTTTGCGCCTCGTAGCTCGAGATGAGGGATCCTTTCCCTGCTTCGTCGGGAAAGAGTTCCCGGCGTTCCCGTCGCATCTCAAGAGGAGGCCCTCACAACAGGAACGGCGAGAGGAACTCCAGGGTCGTGCCACCATTCCAAGAGTCCCCCAGATGTCTCAGTCCATTCCAGAGGAACCTCTTTTCAATTCACTGGCTCGTCTTTCACGCCGAGGATGGACTCCCACCAAGGTGGCACGTGGCACAGCCCTGTGGGAAAGCCTCGTGGGAAAGCCTCGAGGGACAGCCTCGAGGGAAAGCCTCAGATCCCTTGATCCACGTGACAGGAAGCGTGACACTACTGCTGAAACTCGGGAGGAAAGCGCACGTGCATGCCCCCACACGAGACGAGGCCTGACTCTCCTGGGGAGACTTAGAAGCACCCCAAGATCCATGGCAACACTGGAGAGGAATCCTCAGGTTCCGGCCCCGACTCCACACAAGGACTGAGGCCCCGGCATGGACGGGAGAGGAATCCCTAGAGGTCCCCTAGCAGCTCGCATGGGCACTGGCCTTTCCTGAGGCCGCCAGAGCGGGTCCCTGAGGTCCCCGTTGTAAGTCGAGAAGACCTGCCAAACTCGAGAAAATCCAGGAGGTTCTCCCCTCCAGGCGAGATGAGGCCCATTTCCGCTGAGGCGTCTCGAGGCGGATCACACCTCACCTCTGGAACTTCGAAAGGGTCCTTCACACCCTTGGTGCAAATCAAGAAGTTCCCCGACATACCCGTCTCCACTCGAGAGGAAACACGAGGGTCCCGCCCACATCCAGAGGAGCCCCGTTTCCGCCTCGTAGCTCGAGATGAGGGATCCTGTCCCTGCTTGCTCGGGAAAGAGTTCCCGGCATTCCCGTCGCATCTGAAGAGGAGGCCCTCTGAACAGGAACAACGAGAGGAACTCCAGGGTCGTGCCACCATTCCAAGAGTCCCCCAGATGTCTCAGTCCATTCCAGAGGAACCTCTTTTCAATTCACCAGCTCGTCTTTCACGCTGAGGATCGACTCCCACCAAGGTGGCACGTGGCACAGCCCTGTGGGAAAGCCTCGAGGGACAGCCTCGAGGGACAGCCTCGAGGGAAAGCCACAGATCCCTTGATCCACGTGACAGGAAGCGTGACACTACTGCTGCAGCTGGGGAGGTAAGCACACGGGCATGCCCGCACTCGAGACGAGGCCTGACTCCCAAGGGAAGACTCATAAGCACCCCAAGATCCATGGCAACACTGGAGAGGAATCCTCAGATTTCGGCCCCGACTCCACACAAGGTCTTAGGCCCGGGCATGGACGGGAGAGGAATCCCGAGATGGCCCCTAGCAACTCGCACGGGGACTGGCCTTTCCTGAGGCCACCAGAGCGGGTCCCTGAGGTCCCCGTCGTAACTCGAGAAGACCTGCCGCAACTCGAGAAATCCAGGAGGTTCTCCCCTCCAGACGAGATGAAGCCCATTTCCGCTGAGGCGTCTCGAGGCTGATCACACCTCACCTCTGGAACTTCGAAAGGGTCCTTCACACCCTTGGTGCAAATCAAGAAGTTCCCTGACATACCCGTCTCCACTTGAGAGGAAACACGACGGTCACACCCACATCCAGAGGAGCCCCGTTTCCGCCTGGTAGCTCGAGATGAGGGATCCTTTTCCTGCTTCATCGCAAAAGAGTTCCCGGCGTTCCCGTCGCGTCTCAAGAGGAGGCCCTCTCAACAGGAACGGCGAGAGCAACTCCAGGGTCGTGCCACCATTCCAAGAGTCCCCCAGATGTCTCAGTCCATTCCAGAGGAACCTCTTTTCCCTTCACCGGCTCGTCTTTCACGCCGAGGATCGACTCCCACCAAGGTGGCACTTGGCACAGCCCTGTGGGAAAGCCTCGTGGGAAAGAATCGAGGGACAGCCTCGAGGGAAAGCCACAGATCCCTTGATCCACGTGACAGGAAGCGTGACACCACTGCTGCAGCTCGGGAGTTAAGCGAAAGTGCATGCCCCCACTAGAGACGAGGCCTGACTCCCCTGGGGAGACTCAGAAGCACCCCAAGATCCATGGCAACACTGGAGAGGAAACATCAGGTTCCGGCCCCGACTCCACACAAGGACTGAGGCCGCGGCATGGACGGGAGAGGAATCCCGAGAGGTCCCCTAGCAGCTCGCATGAGGACTGGCCTGTCCTGAGGCGACCAGAGCGGGTCCCTGAGGTCCCCGTCGTAACTCGAGAAGACCTGCCGCAACTCGAGAAAATCCAGGAGGTTCTCCCCTCCAGGCGAGATGAGGCCCATTTCCGCTGAGGCGTCTCGAGACTGATCACACCTCACCTCTCGAACTTCGAAAGGGTCCTTCACACCCTTGGTGCAAATCAAGAAGTTCCCTGACATACCCGTCTCCACTCGAGAGGAAACACGAGGGTCCCGCCCACATCCAGAGGAGCCCCGTTTCCGCATGGTAGCTCGAGATGAGGGATCCTTTCCCTGCTTCATCGGGAAAGAGTTCCCGGCGTTTCCGTCGCATCTTAAGAGGAGGCCCTCTCAACAGGAAAGGCGAGAGGAACTCCAGGGTCGTGCCACCATTCCAAGAGTCCCCCAGATGTCTCAGTCCATTCCAGAGGAACCTCTTTTCCCTTCACCGGCTCGTCTTTCACGGCGAGGATCGACTCACACCAAGGTGGCACGTGGCACAGCCCTGTGGGAAAGCCTCGTGGGAAAGCCTCGAGGGACAGCCTCGAGGGAAAGCCACAGATCCCTTGATCCACGTGACCGGAAGCGTGACACTACTGCTGCAGCTCGGGAGGAAAGGGCACGTGCATGCCCCCACTCGAGACGAGGCCTGACTCCCCTGGGGAGACTCAGAAGCACCCCAAGATCCATGGCAACACTATAGAGGAATCCTCAGGTTCCGGCCCCGACTCCACACAAGGACTGAGGCCGCGGAATGGACGGGAGAGGAATCCCGAGAGGTCCCCTAGCAGCTCGCATGGGGACTGGCCTTTCCTGAGGCCACCAGAGCGGGTTCCTGAGGTCCCCGTCGTAACTCGAGAATACCTGCCCCAACTCGAGAAAATCCAGGAGGTTCTCCCCTCCAGGCGAGATGAGGCCCATTTCCGCTGAGGCGTCTCGAGGCTGATCACACCTCACCTCTGGAACTTCGACAGGGTCCTTCACACCCTTGGTGCAAATCAAGAAGTTCCCCGACATACCCGTCTCCACTCGAGAGGAAACACCAGGGTCCCTCCCACATCCAGAGGAGTCCCGTTTGCGCCTCATAGCTCGAGATGAGGGATCCTTTCCCTGCTTCGTCGGGAAAGAGTTCCCGGCGTTCCCGTCGCATCTCAAGAGGAGGCCCTCTCAACAGGAACGGCGAGAGGAACTCCATGGTCGTGCCACCATTCCAAGAGTCCCCCAGATGTCTCAGTCCATTCCAGAGGAACCTCTTTTCCCTTCACCGGCTCGTCTTTCACGCCGAGGATCGACTCACACCAAGGTGGCACGTGGCACAGCCCTGTGGGAAAGCCTCGTGGGAAAGCCTCGAGGGCCAGCCTCGAGGGAAAGCCACAGATCCCTTGATCCACGTGACAGGAAGCGTGACACTACTGCTGCAGCTGGGGAGGTAAGCACACGGGCATGCCCGCACTCGAGACGAGGCCTGACTCCCAAGGGAAGACTCATAAGCACCCCAAAATCCATGGCAACACTGGAGAGGAATACTCAGGTTCCGGCCCCGACTCCACACAAGGACTGAGGCCGCGGCATGGACGGGAGAGGAATCCCGAGGGTCCCCTAGCAGCTCGCATGGTTACTGGCCTTTCCTGAGGCCACCAGAGCGGGTCCCTGAGTCCCCGTTGTAACTCGAGAAGACCTGCCGCAACTCGAGAAAATCCAGGAGGTTCTCCCCTCCAGGCGAGATGAGACCCATTTCCGCTGAGGCGTCTCGAGGCTGATCACACCTCACCTCTGGAACTTCGACAGGGTCCTTCACACCCTTGGTGCAAATCAAGAAGTTCCCCGACATACCCGTCTCCACTCGATAGGAAACACCAGGGTCCCGCCCACATCCAGAGGAGCCCCGTTTGCGCCTCGTAGCTCGAGATGAGGGATCCTTTCCCTGCTTCGTCGGGAAAGAGTTCCCGGCGTTCCCGTCGCATCTCAAGAGGAGGCCCTCACAACAGGAACGGCGAGAGGAACTCCAGGGTCGTGCCACCATTCCAAGAGTCCCCCAGATGTCTCAGTCCATTCCAGAGGAACCTCTTTTCAATTCACTGGCTCGTCTTTCACGCCGAGGATGGACTCCCACCAAGGTGGCACGTGGCACAGCCCTGTGGGAAAGCCTCGTGGGAAAGCCTCGAGGGACAGCCTCGAGGGAAAGCCTCAGATCCCTTGATCCACGTGACAGGAAGCGTGACACTACTGCTGAAACTCGGGAGGAAAGCGCACGTGCATGCCCCCACACGAGACGAGGCCTGACTCTCCTGGGGAGACTTAGAAGCACCCCAAGATCCATGGCAACACTGGAGAAGAATCCTCAGGTTCCGGCCCCGACTCCACACAAGGACTGAGGCCCCGGCATGGACGGGAGAGGAATCCCTAGAGGTCCCCTAGCAGCTCGCATGGGCACTGGCCTTTCCTGAGGCCGCCAGAGCGGGTCCCTGAGGTCCCCGTTGTAAGTCGAGAAGACCTGCCGCAACTCGAGAAAATCCAGGAGGTTCTCCCCTCCAGGCGAGATGAGGCCCATTTCCGCTGAGGCGTCTCGAGGCGGATCACACCTCACCTCTGGAACTTCGAAAGGGTCCTTCACACCCTTGGTGCAAATCAAGAAGTTCCCCGACATACCCGTCTCCACTCGAGAGGAAACACGAGGGTCCCGCCCACATCCAGAGGAGCCCCGTTTCCGCCTCGTAGCTCGAGATGAGGGATCCTGTCCCTGCTTGCTCGGGAAAGAATTCCCGGCATTCCCGTCGCATCTGAAGAGGAGGCCCTCTGAACAGGAACAACGAGAGGAACTCCAGGGTCGTGCCACCATTCCAAGAGTCCCCCAGATGTCTCAGTGCATTCCAGAGGAACCTCTTTTCAATTCACCAGCTCGTCTTTCACGCTGAGGATCGACTCCCACCAAGGTGGCACGTGGCACAGCCCTGTGGGAAAGCCTCGAGGGACAGCCTCGAGGGACAGCCTCGAGGGAAAGCCACAGATCCCTTGATCCACGTGACAGGAAGCGTGACACTACTGCTGCAGCTGGGGAGGTAAGCACACGGGCATGCCCGCACTCGAGACGAGGCCTGACTCCCAAGGGAAGACTCAGAAGCACCCCAAGATCCATGGCAACACTGGAGAGGAATCCTCAGATTTCGGCCCCGACTCCACACAAGGTCTTAGGCCCGGGCATGGACGGGAGAGGAATCCCGAGATGGCCCCTAGCAACTCGCACGGGGACTGGCCTTTCCTGAGGCCACCAGAGCGGGTCCCTGAGGTCCCCGTCGTAACTCGAGAAGACCTGCCGCAACTCGAGAAATCCAGGAGGTTCTCCCCTCCAGACGAGATGAAGCCCATTTCCGCTGAGGTGTCTCGAGGCTGATCACACCTCACCTCTGGAACTTCGAAAGGGTCCTTCACACCCTTGGTGCAAATCAAGAAGTTCCCTGACATACCCGTCTCCACTTGAGAGGAAACACGACGGTCACACCCACATCCAGAGGAGCCCCGTTTCCGCCTGGTAGCTCGAGATGAGGGATCCTTTTCCTGCTTCATCGCAAAAGAGTTCCCGGCGTTCCCGTCGCGTCTCAAGAGGAGGCCCTCTCAACAGGAACGGCGAGAGCAACTCCAGGGTCGTGCCACCATTCCAAGAGTCCCCCAGATGTCTCAGTCCATTCCAGAGGAACCTCTTTTCCCTTCACCGGCTCGTCTTTCACGCCGAGGATCGACTCCCACCAACGTGGCACTTGGCACAGCCCTGTGGGAAAGCCTCGTGGGAAAGCCTCGAGGGACAGCCTCGAGGGAAAGCCACAGATCCCTTGATCCACGTGACAGGAAGCGTGACACCACTGCTGCAGCTCGGGAGTTAAGCGAAAGTGCATGCCCCCACTCGAGACGAGGCCTGACTCCCCTGGGGAGACTCAGAAGCACCCCAAGATCCATGGCAACACTATAGAGGAATCCTCAGGTTCCGGCCCCGACTCCACACAAGGACTGAGGCCGCGGAATGGACGGGAGAGGAATCCCGAGAGGTCCCCTAGCAGCTCGCATGGGGACTGGCCTTTCCTGAGGCCACCAGAGCGGGTTCCTGAGGTCCCCGTCGTAACTCGAGAATACCTGCCGCAACTCGAGAAAATCCAGGAGGTTCTCCCCTCCAGGCGAGATGAGGCCCATTTCCGCTGAGGCGTCTCGAGGCTGATCACACCTCACCTCTGGAACTTCGACAGGGTCCTTCACACCCTTGGTGCAAATCAAGAAGTTCCCCGACATACCCGTCTCCACTCGAGAGGAAACACCAGGGTCCCTCCCACATCCAGAGGAGTCCCGTTTGCGCCTCATAGCTCGAGATGAGGGATCCTTTCCCTGCTTCGTCGGGAAAGAGTTCCCGGCGTTACCGTCGCATCTCAAGAGGAGGCCCTCTCAACATAACGGGGAGAGCAACTCCAGGGTCGTGCCACCATTCCAAGAGTCCCCCAGATGTCTCAGTCCATTTCAGAGGAACCTCTTTTCTCTTCACCGGCTCGTCTTTCACGCCAGGGTCGACTCACGCCAAGGTGGCACGTGGCACAGCCCTGTGGGAAAGCCTCGTGGGAAAGCCTCGAGGGACAGCCTCGAGGGAAAGCCACAGATCCCTTGATCCACGTGACAGGAAGCGTGACACCACTGCTGCAGCTCGGGAGGTAAGCGCACGTGCACGCCCCCACTCGAGACGAGGCCTGACTCCCCTGGGGAGACTCAGAAGCACCTCAAGATCCATGGCAACACTGGAGAGGAAACCTCAGATTCCGGCCCCGACTCCACACAAGGTCTTAGGCCCCGGCATGGACGGGAGAGTAATCCTGAGATGGCCCCTAGCAACTCGCACGGGGACTGGCCTTTCCTGAGGCGACCAGAGCGGGTCCCTGAGGTCCCCGTCGTAACTCGAGAAGACCTGCCGCAACTCGAGAAAATCCAGGAGGTTCTCCACTCCAGGCAAGATGAGGCCCATTTCCGCTGAGGCGTCTCGAGACTGATCACACCTCACCTCTCGAACTTCGAAAGGGTCCTTCACACCCTTGGTGCACATCAAGAAGTTCCCTGACATACCCGTCTCCACTCGAGAGGAAACACGAGGGTCCCGCCCACATCCAGAGGAGCCCCGTTTCCGCATGGTAGCTCGAGATGAGGGATCCTTTCCCTGCTTCATCGGGAAAGAGTTCCCGGCGTTTCCGTCGCATCTTAAGAGGAGGCCCTCTCAACAGGAAAGGCGAGAGGAACTCCAGGGTCGTGCCACCATTCCAAGAGTCCCCCAGATGTCTCAGTCCATTCCAGAGGAACCTCTTTTCCCTTCACCGGCTCGTCTTTCACGGCGAGGATCGACTCAAACCAAGGTGGCACGTGGCACAGCCCTGTGGGAAAGCCTCGTGGGAAAGCCTCGAGGGACAGCCTCGAGGGAAAGCCACAGATCCCTTGATCCACGTGACAGGAAGCGTGACACCACTGCTGCAGCTCGGGAGTTAAGCGAAAGTGCATGCCCCCACTCGAGACGAGGCCTGACTCCCCTGGGGAGACTCAGAAGCACCCCAAGATCCATGGCAACACTGGAGAGGAAACATCAGGTTCCGGCCCCGACTCCACACAAGGACTGAGGCCCCGGCATGGACGGGAGAGGAATAATGAGAGGTCCCCTAGCAGCTCGCATGAGGACTGGCCTGTCCTGAGGCGACCAGAGCGGGTCCCTGAGGTCCCCGTCGTAACTCGAGAAGACCTGCCGCAACTCGAGAAAATCCAGGAGGTTCTCCCCTCCAGGCGAGATGAGGCCCATTTCCGCTGAGGCGTCTCGAGACTGATCACACCTCACCTCTGGAACTTCGAAAGGGTCCTTCACACCCTTGGTGCAAATCAAGAAGTTCCCTGACATACCCGTCTCCACTCGAGAGGAATCACGAGGGTCCCGCCCACATCCAGAGGAGCCCCGTTTCCGCATGGTAGCTCGAGATGAGGGATCCTTTCCCTGCTTCATCGGGAAAGAGTTCCCGGCGTTCCCGTCGCATCTCAAGAGGAGGCCCTCTCAACAGGAAAGGCGAGAGGAACTCCAGGGTCGTGCAACCATTCCAAGAGTCCCCCAGATGTCTCAGTCCATTCCAGAGGAACCTCTTTTCCCCTTCCCCGGCTCGTCTTTCACGCCGAGGATCGACTCACACCAAGGTGGCACGTGGCACAGCCCTGTGGGAAAGCCTCGTGGGAAAGCCTCGAGGGACAGCCTCGAGGGAAAGCCACAGATCCCTTGATCCACGTGACCGGAAGCGTGACACTACTGCTGCAGCTCGGGAGGAAAGCGCACGTGCATGCCCCCACTCGAGACGAGGCCTGACTCCCCTGGGGAGACTCAGAAGCACCCCAAGATCCATGGCAACACTGGAGAGGAATCCTCAGGTTCCGGCCCCGACTCCACACAAGGTCTTAGGCCCCGGCATGGACGGGAGAGGAATCCCGAGATGGCCCCTAGCAACTCGCACGGGGACTGGCCTTTCAGAGGCCACCAGAGCGGGTGCCTGAGGTCCCCGTCGTAACTCAAGAAGACCTGCCGCAACTCGAGAAAATCCAGGAGGTTCTCCCCTCCAGGCGAGATGAGGCCAATTTCCGCTGAGGCGTCTCGAGGCTGATCACACCTCACCTCTGGAACTTCGAAAGGGTCCTTCACACCCTTGGTGCAAATCAAGAAGTTCCCCGACATACCCGTCTCCACTCGAGAGGAAACACCAGGGTCCCGCCCACATCCAGAGGAGCCCCGTTTGCGCCTCGTAGCTCGAGATGAGGGATCCTTTCCCTGCTTCGTCGGGAAAGAGTTCCCGGCGTTCCCGTCGCATCTCAAGAGGAGGCCCTCTGAACAGGAACGGCGAGATGAACTCCAGGGTCGTGCCACCATTCCAAGAGTCCCCCAGATGTCTCAGTCCATTCCAGTGGAACCTCTTTTCAATTCACCGGCTCGTATTTCACGCCGAGGATCGACTCACACCAAGGTGGCACGTGGCACAGCCCTGTGGGAAAGCCTCGTGGCAAAGCCTCGAGTGACAGCCTCGAGGGAAAGCCACAGATCCCTTGATCCACGTCACAGGAAGCGTGACACTACTGCTGTAACTCGGGAGGAAAGCGCACGTGCATGCCCCCACACGAGACGAGGCCTGACTCCCCGGGGGAGACTTAGAAGCACCCCAAGATCCATGGCAACACTGGAGAGGAATCCTCAGGTTCCGGCCCTGACTCCACACAAGGACTGAGGCCCCGGCATGGACGGGAGAGGAATCCCTAGAGGTCCCCTAGCAGCTCGCATGGGCACAGGCCTTTCCTGAGGCCGACAGAGCGGGTCCCTGAGGTCCCCGTTGTAAGTCGAGAAGACCTGCCGCAACTCGAGAAAATCCAGGAGGTTCTCCCCTCCAGGCGAGATGAGGCCCATTTCCGCTGAGGCGTCTCCAGGCTGATCACACCTCACCTCTGGAACTTCGAAAGGGTCCTTCACACCCTTGGTGCAAATCAAGAAGTTCCCCGACATACCCGTCTCCACTCGAGAGGAAACACGCGGGTCCCGCCCACATCCAGAGGAGCCCCGTTTCCGCCTCGGAGCTCGAGATGAGGGATCCTTTCCCTGCTTCGTCGGGAAAGAGTTCCCGGTGTTCCCGTCGCATCTCAAGAGGAGGCCCTCTCAACAGGAACGGCGAGAGGAACTCCAGGGTCGTGCCACCATTCCAAGAGTCCCCCAGATGTCTCAGTCCATTCCAGAGGAACCTCTTTTCAATTCACCAGCTCGTCTTTCACGCCGAGGATGGAATCCCACCAAGGTGGCACGTGGCACAGCCCTGTGGGAAAGCCTCGTGGGAAAGCCTCGAGGGACAGCCTCGAGGGAAAGCCACAGATCCCTTGATCCACGTGACAGGAAGCATGACACTACTGCTGCAACTCGGGAGGAAAGCGCACGTGCATGCCCCCACACGAGACGAGGCCTGACTCCCCAGGGGAGAATTAGAAGCACCCCAAGATCCATGGCAACACTGGAGAGGAATACTCAGGTTCCGGCCCCGACTCCACACAAGGACTGAGGCCGCGGAATGGACGGGAGAGGAATCCCTAGAGGTCCCCTAGCAGCTCGCATGGGCACTGGCCTTTCCTGAGGCCGCCAGTGCGGGTCCCTGAGGTCCCCGTCGTAACTCGAGAAGACCTGCCGCAAGTCGAGAAAATCCAAGAGGTTCTCCCCTCCATGCGAGAGGAGGCCCATTTCCGCTGAGGCATCTCCAGGCAGATCACACCTCACCTCTTGAACTTCGAAAGGGTCCTTCACACCCTTGTTGCAAATCAAGAAGTTCCCCGACATACCCGACTCCACTCGTGAGGAAACACGAGGGTCCCGCCCACATCCAGAGGAGCCCCGTTTCCGCCTCGTAGCTCGAGATGAGGGATCCTTTCCCTGCTCCGTCGGGAAAGCGTTCCCGGCGTTCCTGTCCCATCTCAAGAGGAGGCCCTCTCAACAGAACGGCGAGAGGAACTCCAGGGTCGTGCCACCATTCCAAGAGTCCCCCAGATGTCTCAGTCCATTCCAGAGGAACCTCTTTTCCCTTCACCGGCTCGTCTTTCTCGCCGAGGATCGACTCACACCAAGGTGGCACGTGGCACAGCCCTGTGGGAAAGCCTCGTGGGAAAGCCTCGAGGGACAGCCTCGAGGGAAAGCCACAGATCCCTTGATCCACGTGACCGGAAGCGTGACACTACTGCTGCAGCTCGGGAGGAAAGCGCACGTGCATGCCCCCACTCGAGACGAGGCCTGACTCCCCTGGGGAGACTCAGAAGCACCCCAAGATCCATGGCAACACTAGAGAGGAATCCTCAGGTTCCGGCCCCGACTCCACACAAGGACTGAGGCCGCGGCATGGACAGGATAGGAATCCCGAGAGGTCCCCTAGCAGCTCGCATGGGGACTGGCCTTTCCTGAGGCCACCAGAGCAGGTCCCTGAGGTCCCCGTCGTAACTCGAGAATACCTGCCACAACTGCAGAAAATCCAGGAGGTTCTCCCCTCCAGGGAGATGAGGCCCATTTCTGCTGAGGCATCTCGAGGCAGATCACACCTCTCCCCTGGAACTTCGAAAGGGTCCTTCACACCCTTGCTGCAAATCAAGAAGTTCGCCGACATACCCGTCTCCACTCGAGAGGAAACACGAGGGTCCCGCCCACATCCAGAGGAGCCCCGTTTCCGCCTCGTAGCTCGAGATGAGGGATCCTTTTCCTGCTTCATCGCGAAAGAGTTCCCGGCGTTCCCGTCGCATCTCAAGAGGAGGCCCTCTCAACAGGAACGGCGAGAGCAACTCCAGGGTCGTGCCACCATTCCAAGAGTCCCCCAGATGTCTCAGTCCATTCCAGAGGAACCTCTTTTCCCTTCACCGGCTCGTCTTTCATGCCGAGGATCGACTCACACCAATGTGGCACGTGGCACAGCCCTGTGGGAAAGCCTCGTGGGAAAGCCTCGAGGGACAGCCTCGAGGGAAAGCCACAGATCCCTTGTTCCACGTGACAGGAAGCGTGACACCACTGCTGCAGCTCGGGAGTTAAGCACACGTGCATGAACCCACTCGAGACGAGGCCTGACTCCCCTGGGGAGACTCAGAAGCACCCCAAGATCCATGGCAACACTGGAGAGGAATCCTCAGGTTACGGCCCCGACTCCACACAAGGTCTTAGGCCCCGGCATGGACGGGAGAGAAATCCCGAGATGGCCCCTAGCAACTCGCACGGGGACTGGCTTTTCCTGAGGCCACCAGAGCGGGTGCCTGAGGTCCCCGTCGTAACTCGAGAAGACCTGCCGCAACTCGAGAAAATCCAGGAGGTTCTCCCGTCCAGGCGAGATGAGGCCCATTTCCGCTGAGGCGTTTCGAGGCTGATCACACCTCACCTCTGGAACTTCGAAAGGGTCCTTCACACCCTTGGTGCAAATCAAGAAGTTCCCCGACATACCCGTCTCCACTCGAGAGGAAACACCAGGGTCCCGCCCACATCCAGAGGAGCCCCGTTTGCGCCTCGTAGCTCGAGATGAGGGATCCTTTCCCTGCTTCGTCGGGAAAGAGTTCCCGGCGTTCCGGTCGCATCTCAAGAGGAGGCCCTCTGAATAGGAACGGCGAGAGGAACTCCAGGGTCGTGCCACCATTCCAAGAGTCCCCCAGATATCTCAGTCCATTCCAGAGGAAACTCTTTTCAATTCACCGGCTCGTCTTTCACGCCGAGGATGGTCTCCCACCAAGGTGGCACGTGGCACAGCCCTGTGGGAAAGCCTCGTGGGAAAGCCTCGAGGGACAGCCTCGAGGGAAAGCCACAGATCCCTTGATCCACGTGACAGGAAGCGTGACACTACTGCTGCAGCTCGGGAGTTAAGCGAAAGTGCATGCCCCCACTCGAGACGAGGCCTGACTCCCCTGGGGAGACTCAGAAGCACCCCAAGATCCATGGCAACACTGGAGAGGAAACATCAGGTTCCGGCCCCGACTCCACACAAGGACTGAGGCCACGGCATGGACGGGAGAGGAATCCCGAGAGGTCCCCTAGCAGCTCGCATGAGGACTGGCCTGTCCTGAGGCGACAAGAGCGGGTCCCTGAGGTCCCCGTCGTAACTCGAGAAGACCTGCCGCAACTGCAGAAAATCCAGGAGGTTCTCCCCTCCAGGGAGATGAGGCCCATTTCCGCTGAGGCATCTCGAGGCAGATCACACCTCGCCCCTGGAACTTCGAAAGGGTCCTTCACACCCTTGCTGCAAATCAGGAAGTTCGCCGACATACCCGTCTCCACTCGAGAGGAAACACGAGGGTCCCGCCCACATCCAGAGGAGCCCCGTTTCCGCCTGGTAGCTCGAGATGAGGGATCCTTTTCCTGCTTCATCGCGAAAGAGTTCCCGGCGTTCCCGTCGCATCTCAAGAGGAGGCCCTCTCAACAGGAACGGCGAGAGGAACTCCAGGGTCGTGCCACCATTCCAAGAGTCCCCCAGATGTCTCAGTCCATTCCAGAGGAACCTCTTTTCCCTTCACCGGCTCGTCTTTCACGCCGAGGATCGACTCACACCAATGTGGCACGTGGCACAGCGCTGTGGGAAAGCCTCGTGGGAAAGCCTTGAGGGACAGCCTCGAGGGAAAGCCACAGATCCCTTGATCCACGTGACAGGAAGCGTGACACTACTGCTGCAACTCGGGAGGAAAGCGCACGTGCATGCCCCCACACGAGACGAGGCCTGACTCCCCAGGGGAGACTTAGAGGCACCCCAAGATCCATGGCAACACTGTAGAGGAATCCTCAGGTTCCGGCCCCGACTCCACACAAGGACTGAGGCCGCGGCATGGACGGGAGAGGAATCCCTAGAGGTCCCCTAGCAGCTCGCATGGGCACTGGCCTTTCCTGAGGCCGCCAGAGCGGGTCCCTGTGGTCCCCGTTGTAAGTCGAGAAGACCTGCCGCAACTCGAGAAAATCCAGGAGGTTCTCCCCTCCAGGCGAGATGAGGCCCATTTCCGCAGAGGCGTCTCGAGGCTGATCACACCTCACCTCTGGAACTTCGAAAGGGTCCTTCACACCCTTGTTGCAAATCTAGAAGTTCCCCGCCATACCCGTCTCCACTCGAGAGGAAACACGAGGGTCCCGCCCACATCCAGAGGAGCCCCGTTTCCGCATGGTAGCTCGAGATGAGGGATCCTTTCCCTGCTTGCTCGGGAAAGAGTTCCCGGAGTTCCCGTCGCATCTCAAGAGGAGGCCCTCTCAACAGAACGGCGAGAGGAACTCCAGGGTCGTGCCACCATTCCAAGAGTCCCCCAGATGTCTCAGTCCATTCCAGAGGAACCTCTTTCCCCTTCACCGGCTCGTCTTTCACGCCGAGGATCGACTCGCACAAAGGTGGCACGTGGCACAGCCCTGTGGGAAAGCCTCGTGGGAAAGCCTCGAGGGACAGCCTCGAGGGAAAGCCACAGATCCCTTGATCCACGTGACCGGAAGCGTGACACTACTGCTGCAGCTCGGGAGGAAAGCGCACGTGCATGCCCCCACTCGAGACGAGGCCTGACTCCCCTGGGGAGACTCAGAAGCACCCCAAGATCCATGGCAACACTAGAGAGGAATCCTCAGGTTCCGGCCCCGACTCCACACAAGGACTGAGGCCGCGGCATGGATAGGATAGGAATCCCGAGAGGTCCCCTAGCAGCTCGCATGGGGACTGGCCTTTCCTGAGGCCACCAGAGCGGGTCCCTGAGGTCCCCGTCGTAACTCGAGAATACCTGCCGCAACTGCAGAAAATCCAGGAGGTTCTCCCCTCCAGGGAGATGAGGCCCATTTCTGCTGAGGCATCTCGAGGCAGATCACTCCTCTCCCCTGGAACTTCGAAAGGGTCCTTCACACCCTTGCTGCAAATCAGGAAGTTCGCCGACATACCCGTCTCCACTCGAGAGGAAACACGAGGGTCCCGCCCACATCCAGAGGAGCCCCGTTTCCGCCTGGTAGCTCGAGATGAGGGATCCTTTTCCTGCTTCATCGCGAAAGAGTTCCCGGCGTTCCCGTCGCATCTCAAGAGGAGGCCCTCTCAACAGGAACGGCGAGAGCAACTCCAGGGTCGTGCCACCATTCCAAGAGTCCCCCAGATGTCTCAGTCCATTCCAGAGGAACCTCTTTTCCCTTCACCGGCTCGTCTTTCACGCCGAGGATCGACTCACACCAATGTGGCACGTGGCACAGCCCTGTGGGAAAGCCTCGTGGGAAAGCCTCGAGGGACAGCCTCGAGGGAAAGCCACAGATCCCTTGATCCACGTGACAGGAATCGTGACACCACTGCTGCAGCTCGGGAGTTAAGCGCACGTGCATGCCCCCACTCGAGACGAGGCCTGACTCCCCTGGGGAGACTCAGAAGCACCCCAGGATCCATGGCAACACTGGAGAGGAATCCTCAGGTTCCGGCCCCGACTCCATACAAGGTCTTAGGCCCCGGCATGGACGGGAGAGGAATCCCGAGATGGCCCCTAGCAACTCGCACGGGGCCTGGCCTATACTGAGGCGACCAGAGCGGGTCCCTGAGGTCCCCGTTGTAAGTTGAGAAGACCTGCCGCAACTCGAGAAAATCCAGGAGGTTCTCCCCTCCAGGCGAGATGAGGCTCATTTCCGCTGAGGCGTCTCCAGGCTGATCACACCTCACCTCTGGAACTTCTAAAGGGTCCTTCACACCCTTCGGGCAAATCAAGAAGTTCCCCGACATACCCGTCTCCACTCGAGAGGAAACACGAGGGTCCCGCCCACATCCAGAGGAGCCCCGTTTCCGCCTGGTAGCTCGAGATGAGGGATCCTTTCCCTGTTTCTTCGGGAAAGAGTTCCCGGTGTTCCCGTCGCATCTCAAGAGGAGGCCCTCTCAACAGGAATGGTGAGAGGAACTCCAGGGTCGTGCCACCATTCCAAGAGTCCCCCAGAGGTCTCAGTCCATTCCAGAGGAACCTCTTTTCCCGTCACCGGCTCGTCTTTCACGCCGAGGATCGACTCACACCAAGGTGGCAGGTGGCACAGCCCTGTGGGAAAGCCTCGAGGGACAGCCTCGAGGGACAGCTTCGAGGGAAAGCCACATATCCCTTGATCCACGTGACAGGAAGCGTGACACTACTGCTGCAGCTGGAGAGGTAAGCACACGGGCATGCCCCCACTCGAGACGAGGCCTGACTCCCCTGGGGAGACTGAGAAGCATCTCAAGATCCATGGCAACACTGGAGAGGAATCCTCAGATTTCGGCCCCGTCTCCACTCAAGGTCTTAGGCCTGGGCATGGACGGGAGAGGAATCCCGAGATGGCCCCTAGCAACTCGCACGCGGCCTGGCCTTTCCTGAGGCCACCAGGGCGGGTCCCTGAGGTCCCCGTCGTAACTCGAGAAGACCTGCCACAACTCCAGAAAATCCAGGAGGTTCTCCCCTCCAGGCGAGATGAGGCCCATTTCCGCTGAGGCGTCTCGAGGCTGATCACACCTCACCTCTGGAACTTCGAAAGGGTCCTTCAACCCTTGGTGCAAATCAAGAAGTTCCCCGACATACCCGTCTCCACTCGAGAGGAAACATGAGGGTCCCGCCCACATCCAGAGGAGCCCCGTTTCCGCCTCAGAGCTCGAGATGAGGGATCCTTTCCCTGCTCCGTCGGGAAAGAGTTCCCGGCGTTCCCGTCGCATCTCAAGAGGAGGCCCTCTCAACAGAACAGCGAGAGGAACTCCAGGGTCGTGCCACCATTCCAAGAGTCCCCCAGATGTCTCAGTCCATTCCAGAGGAACCTCTTTTCCCTTCACCGGCTCGTCTTTCACGCCGAGGATCGACTCACACCAAGGTGGCACGTGGCACAGCCCTGTGGGAAAGCCTCTTGGGAAAGCCTCGAGGGACAGCCTCGAGTGAAAGCCACAGATCCCTTGATCCACGTGACAGGAAGCGTGACACTACTGCTGCAGCTCGGGAGGTAAGTGCACGTGCATGCCCGCAATCGAGACGAGGCCTGACTCCCCTGGGGAGACTCAGAAGCACCCCAAGATCCATGGCAACACTGGAGAGGAATCCTTAGGTTCCGGCCCCGACTCCACACAACGTCTTAGGCCCCGGCATGGACGGGAGAGGAATCCCGAGATGGCCCCTAGCAACTCGCATGGGACTGGCCTTTCCTGAGGCCACCAGAGCGGGTCCCTGAGGTCCCCGTCGTAACTCGAGAAGACCTGCCGCAACTCGAGAAAATCCAGGAGGTTCTCCCCTCCAGGCGAGATGAGGCCCATTTGCGCTGAGGCGTCTCGAGGCGGATCACACCTCACCTCTGGAACTTCGAAAGGGTCCTTCACACCCTTGGTGCAAATCAAGAAGTTCCCCGCCATACCCGTCTCCACTCGAGAGGAAACACGAGGGTCCCGCCCACATCCAGAGGAGCCCCGTTTCCGCCTGGTAGCTCGAGATGAGGGATCCTTTCCCTGCTTGCTCGGGAAAGAGTTCCCGGAGTTCCCGTCGCATCTCAAGAGGAGGCCCTCTCAACAGGAACGGCGATAGGAACTCCAGGGTCGTGCCACCATTCCAAGAGACCCCCAGATGTCTCAGTCCATTCCAGAGGAACCTCTTTTCCTTTCACCGGCTCGTCTTTCACGCCGAGGATCGACTCACACCAAGGTGGCACGTGGCACAGCCCTGTGGGAAAGCCTCGTGGGAAAGCCTCGAGGGACAGCCTCGAGGGAAAGCCACAGATCCCTTGATCCACGTGACAGGAAGCGTGACACCACTGCTGCAGCTCGGGAGTTAAGCGCACGTGCATGCCCCCACTCGAGACGAGGCCTGACTCCCCTGGGGAGACTCAGAAGCACCCCAGGATCCATGGCAACACTGGAGAGGAATCCTCAGGTTCCGGCCCCGACTCCATACAAGGTCTTAGGCCCCGGCATGGACGGGAGAGGAATCCCGAGATGGCCCCTAGCAACTCGCACCGGGCCTGGCCTATCCTGAGGCGACCAGAGCGGGTCCCTGAGGTCCCCGTCGTAACTCGAGAAGACCTGCCGCAACTCGAGAAAATCCAGGAGGTTCTCCCCTCCAGGCGAGATGAGGCCCTTTTCCGCTGAGGCGTCTAGAGGCTGATCACACCTCACCTCTGGAACTTCGAAAGGGTCCTTCACACCCTTGGTGCAAATCAAGAAGTTCCCCGCCATACCCGTCTCCACTCGAGAGGAAACACGAGGGTCCCGCCCACATCCAGAGGAGCCCCGTTTCCGCCTGGTAGCTCGAGATGAGGGATCCTTTCCCTGCTTGCTCGGGAAAGAGTCCCGGAGTTCCCGTCGCATCTCAAGAGGAGGCCCTCTCAACAGGAACGGCGAGAGGAACTCCAGGGTCGTGCCACCATTCCAAGAGTCCCCCAGATGTCTCAGTCCATTCCAGAGGAACCTCTTTTCCCTTCACCGGCTCGTCTTTCACGCCGAGGATCGACTCACACCAAGGTGGCACGTGGCACAGCCCTGTGGGAAAGCCTCGTGGCAAAGCCTCGAGGGACAGCCTCGAGGGAAAGCCACAGATCCCTTGATCCACGTGACAGGAAGCGTGACACCACTGCTGCAGCTCGGGAGGTAAGCGAAAGTGCATGACCCCACTCTAGACGAGGCCTGACTCCCCTGGGGAGACTCAAAGGACCTCAAGATCCATGGCAACATGGAGAGGAATCCTCAGATTCCGGCCCCGACTCCACACAAGGTCTTAGGCCTCGGCATGGATGGGAGAGGAATCCCGAGATGGCCCCTAGCAACTCGCACGGGGACTGGCCTTTCCTGAGGCCACCAGAGCGGGTCCCTGAGGTCCCCGTCGTAACTCGAGAAGACCTGCCGCAACTCGAGAAAATCCAGGAGGTTCTCCCCTCCAGGCGAGATGAGGCCCTTTTCCGCTGAGGCGTCTAGAGGCTGATCACACCTCACCTCTGGAACTTCGAAAGGGTCCTTCACACCCTTGGTGCAAATCAAGAAGTTCCCCGACATAGCCGTCTCCACTCGAGAGGAAACACGAGGGTCCCGCCCACATCCAGGGGAGCCCCGTTTCCGCCTTGTAGCTCGAGATGAGGGATCCTTTCCCTGCTTCGTCGGGAAAGAGTTCCCGGCATTCCCGTCGCATCTCAAGAGGAGGCCCTCTCAACAGGAACGGCGAGAGGAACTCCAGGGTCGTGCCACCATACCAAGAGTCCCCCAGATGTCTCAGTCCATTCCAGAGGAACCTCTTTTCCCTTCACCGGCTCGTCTTTCACGCCGAGGATCGACTCACACCAAGGTGGCACGTGGCACAGCCCTGTGAGAAAGCCTCGTGGGAAAGCCTCAAGGGACAGCCTCGAGGGAAACCACAGATCACTTGATCCACGTGACAGGAAGCGTGACACTACTGCTGCAGCTCGGGAGGAAAGCGCACGTGCATTCACCCACTCGAGACGAGGCCTGACTCCCCTGGGGAGACTCAGAAGCACCCCAGGATCCATGGCAACACTGGAGAGGAATCCTCAGGTTCCGGCCCCGACTCCACACAAGGTCTTAGGCCCCGGCATGGACGGGAGAGGAATCCCGAGATGGCCCCTAGCAACTCGCACGGGGCCTGGCCTTTCCTGAGGCCAGCAGAGCGGGTCCCTGAGGTCCCCGTCGTAAGTCGAGAAGACCTGCCGCAACTCCAGAAAATCCAGGAGGTTCTCCCGTCTAGGCGAGATGAGGCCCATTTCCGCTTAGGCGTCCCGAGGCGGATCACACCTCACCTCTGGAACTTCGAAAGGGTCCTTCACACCCTTGGTGCGAGTCAAGAAGTTCCCCGACATACCCGTCTGCACTCGAGAGGAAACACGAGGGTCCCGCCCACATCCAGAGGAGCCCCATTTCCGCCTCGTAGCTCGAGATAAGGGATCCTTTCCCTGCTTCTTCGGGAAAGAGTTCCAGGCGTTCCCGTCGCATCTCAAGAGGAAGCCATCTCAACAGGAACGGCGAGAGGAACTCCAGGGTCGTGCCACCATTCCAAGAGTCCCCCAGAGGTCTCAGTCCATTCCAGAGGAACCTCGTTTCCCTTCACCGGCTCGTCTTTCACGCCGAGGATCGACTCACACCAAGGTGGCACGTGGCACAGCCCTGTGGGAAAGCCTCGTGGCAAAGCCTCGAGGGACAGCCTCGAGGGAAAGTCACAGATCCCTTGATCCAGGTGACAGGAAGCGTGACACTCCTGCTGCAGCTCGGGAGGTAAGCGCACGTGCATGCCCCCACTCGAGACGAGGCCTGACTCCCCTGGGGAGACTCAGAAGCACCCCAAGATCCATGGCAACACTGGAGAGGAATCCTCATGTTCCGGCCCCGACTCCACACAAGGTCTTAGGCCCCGGCATGGACGGGAGAGGAATCCCGAGATGGCCCCTAGCAACTCGCACGGGGCCTGGCCTTTCCTGAGGCCAGCAGAGCGGGTCCCTGAGGTCCCCGTCGTAAGTCGAGAAGACCTGCCGCAACTCCAGAAAATCCAGGAGGTTCTCCCCTCTAGGCGAGATGAGGCCCATTTCCGCTTAGGCGTCCCGAGGCGGATCACACCTCACCTCTGGAACTTCGAAAGGGTCCTTCACACCCTTGGTGTGAGTCAAGAAGTTCCCCGACATACCCGTCTGCACTCGAGAGGAAACACGAGGGTCCCGCCCACATCCAGAGGAGCCCCATTTCCGCCTCGTAGCTCGAGATAAGGGATCCTTTCCCTGCTTCTTCGGGAAAGAGTTCCAGGCGTTCCCGTCGCATCTCAAGAGGAAGCCATCTCAACAGGAACGGCGAGAGGAACTCCAGGGTCGTGCCAGCATTCCAAGAGTCCCCCAGAGGTCTCAGTCCATTCCAGAGGAACCTCGTTTCCCTTCACCGGCTCGTCTTTCACGCAGAGGATCGACTCACACCAAGGTGGCACGTGGCACAGCCCTGTGGGAAAGCCTCGTGGGAAAGCCTCGAGGGACAGCCTCGAGGGAAAGCCACAGATCCCTTGATCCAGGTGACAGGAAGCGTGACACTCCTGCTGCAGCTCGGGAGGTAAGCGCACGTGCATGCCCCCACTCGAGACGAGGCCTGACTCCCCTGGGGAGACTCAGAAGCACCCCAAGATCCATGGCAACACTGGAGAGGAATCCTCATGTTCCGGCCCCGACTCCACACAAGGTCTTAGGCCCCGGCATGGACGGGAGAGGAATCCCGAGATGGCCCCTAGCAACTCGCACGGGGACTGGCCTTTCCTGAGGCCACCAGAGCGGATCCCTGAGGTCCACGTCGTAACTCGAGAAGACCTGCCGCAACTCGAGAAAATCCAGGAGGTTCTCCCCTCCAGGCCAGATGAGGCCCATTTCCGCTGAGGCGTCTCGAGGCTGATCACACCTCACCTCTGGAACTTCGAAAGGGTCCTTCTCACCCTTGGTGCAAAGCAAGACGTTCCCCGCCATACCCGTCTCCACTCGAGAGGAAACACGAGGGTCCCGCCCACATCCAGAGGAGCCCCGTTTCCGCCTGGTAGCTCGAGATGAGGGATCCTTTCCCTGCTTGCTCGGGAAAGAGTTCCCGGCGTTCCCGTCGCATCTCAAGAGGAGGCCCTCTCAACAGGAACGGCGAGAGGAACTCCAGGGTCGTGCCACCATTCCAAGAGTCCCCTAGATGTCTCAGTCCATGCCAGAGGAACCTCTTTTCCCTTCACCGGCTCGTCTTTCACGCCGAGGATCGACTCACACCAAGGTGGCACGTGGCACAGCCCTGTGGGAAAGCCTCGTGGGAAAGCCTCGAGGGACAGCCTCGAGGGAAAGCCACAGATCCCTTGATCCAGGTGACAGGAAGCGTGACACTACTGCTGCAGCTCGGGAGGTAAGCGCACGTGCATGCCCCCACTCGAGACGAGGCCTGACTCCCCTGGGGAGACTCAGAAGCACCCCAAGATCTATGGCAACACTGGAGAGGAATCCTCAGGTTCCGGCCCCGACTCCACACAAGGTCTTAGGCCCCGGCATGGACGGGAGAGGAATCCCTAGAGGTCCCCTAGCAGCTCGCATGGGCACTGGCCTTTCCTGAGGCCGCCAGAGCGGGTCCCTGAGGTCCCCGTTGTAAGTCGAGAAGACCTGCCGCAACTCGAGAAAATCCAGGAGGTTCTCCCCTCCAGGCGAGATGAGGCCCATTTCCGCTGAGGCGTCTCGAGGCTGATCACACCTCATCTCTGGAACTTCGAAAGGGTCCTTCACACCCTTGGTGCAAATCAAGAAGTTCCCCGCCATACCCGTCTCCACTCGAGAGGAAACACGAGGGTCCCGCCCACATCCAGAGGAGCCCCGTTTCCGCCTGGTAGCTCGAGATGAGGGATCCTTTTCCTGCTTGCTCGGGAAAGAGTCCCGGAGTTCCCGTCGCATCTCAAGAGGAGGCCCTCTCAACAGGAACGGCGATAGGAACTCCAGGGTTTTGCCACCATTCCAAGAGACCCCCAGATGTCTCAGTCCATTCCCGAGGAACCTCTTTTCCCTTCACCGGCTCGTCTTTCACGCCGAGGATCGACTCACACCAAGGTGGCACGTGGCACAGCCCTGTGGGAAACCCTCGTGGCAAAGCCTCGAGGGACAGCCTCGAGGGAAAGCCACAGATCCCTTGATCCACGTGACAGGAAGCGTGACACCACTGCTGCAGCTCGGGAGGTAAGCGCACGTGAATGCCCCCACTCTAGACGAGGCCTGACTCCCCTGGGGAGACTCAGAAGCACCTCAAGATCCATGACAACACTGGAGAGGAATCCTCAGATTCCGGCCCCGACTCCACACAAGGACTGAGGCCGCGGCATGGACGGGAGAGGAATCCCGAGAGGACCCCTAGCAGCTCGCATGTGGACTGGCCTGTCCTGAGGCGACCAGAGCGGGTCCCTGAGGTCCCCGTCGTAACTCGAGAAGACCTGCCGCAAGTCGAAAAAATCCAGGAGGTTCTCCCCTCCATGCGAGAGGAGGCCCATTTCCGCTGAGGCATCTCCAGGCAGATCACACCTCACCTCTGGAACTTCGAAAGGGTCCTTCACACCCTTGGTGCAAATCAAGAAGTTCCCCGACATACCCGTCTCCACTCGTGAGGAAACACGAGGGTCCCGCCCACATCCAGAGGAGCCCCGTTTCCGCCTCGTAGCTCGAGATGAGGGATCCTTTCCCTGCTCCGTCGGGAAAGCGTTCCCGGCGTTCCCGTCCCATCTCAAGAGGAGGCCCTCTCAACAGAACGGCGAGAGGAACTCCAGGGTCGTGCCACCATTCCAAGAGTCTCCCAGATGTCTCAGTCCATTCCAGAGGAACCTCTTTTCCCTTCACCGGCTCGTCTTTCACGCCGAGGATCGACTCACACCAAGGTGGCACGTGGCACAGCCCTGTGGGAAAGCCTCTTGGGAAAGCCTCGAGGGACAGCCTCGAGGGACAGCCTCGAGGGAAAGTCACATATCCCTTGATCCACGTGACAGGAAGCGTGACACTACTGCTGCAGCTCGGGAGGTAAGCGCACGTGCATGCCCCCACTCGAGAAGAGTCCTGACTCCCCTGGGGAGACTCAGAAGCACCCCAGGATCCATGGCAACACTGGAGAGGTATCCTCAGGTTCCGGCCCCGACTCCACACAAGGTCTTAGGCCTCGGCATGGACGGGAGAGGAATCCCGAGATGGCCCCTAGCAACTCGCACGGGGACTGGCCTTTCCTGAGGCGACCAGAGCGGGTCCCTGAGGTCCCCGTCGTAACTCGAGAAGACCTGCCGCAACTCGAGAAAATCCAGGAGGTTCTCCCCTCCAGGCGAGATGAGGCCCTTTTCCGCTGAGGCGTCTAGAGGCTGATCACACCTCACCTCTGGAACTTCGAAAGGGTCCTTCACACCCTTGGTGCAAATCAAGAAGTTCCCCGACATAGCCGTCTCCACTCGAGAGGAAACACGAGGGTCCCGCCCACATCCAGGGGAGCCCCGTTTCCGCCTCGTAGCTCGAGATGAGGGATCCTTTCCCTGCTTCGTCGGGAAAGAGTTCCCGGCATTCCCGTCGCATCTCAAGAGGAGGCCCTCTCAACAGGAACGGCGAGAGGAACTCCAGGGTCGTGCCACCATACCAAGAGTCCCCCAGATGTCTCAGTCCATTCCAGAGGAACCTCTTTTCCCTTCACCGGCTCGTCTTTCACGCCGAGGATCGACTCACACCAAGGTGGCACGTGGCACAGCCCTGTGAGAAAGCCTCGTGGGAAAGCCTCAAGGGACAGCCTCGAGGGAAACCACAGATCCCTTGATCCACGTGACAGGAAGCGTGACACTACTGCTGCAGCTCGGGAGGAAAGCGCACGTGCATTCACCCACTCGAGATGAGGCCTGACTCCCCTGGGGAGACTCAGAAGCACCCCAGGATCCATGGCAACACTGGAGAGGAATCCTCAGGTTCCGGCCCCGACTCCACACAAGGTCTTAGGCCCCGGCATGGACGGGAGAGGAATCCCGAGAGGTCCCCTAGCAACTCGCACGGGGCCTGGCCTTTCCTGAGGCCAGCAGAGCGGGTCCCTGAAGTCCCCGTCGTAAGTCGAGAAGACCTGCCGCAACTGCAGAAAATCCAGGAGGTTCTCCCCTCTAGGCGAGATGAGGCCCATTTCCGCTTAGGCGTCCCGAGGCGGATCACACCTCACCTCTGGAACTTCGAAAGGGTCCTTCACACCCTTGGTGCGAGTCAAGAAGTTCCCCGACATACCCGTCTGCACTCGAGAGGAAACACGAGGGTCCCGCCCACATCCAGAGGAGCCCCATTTCCGCCTCGTAGCTCGAGATAAGGGATCCTTTCCCTGCTTCTTCGGGAAAGAGTTCCAGGCGTTCCTGTCGCATCTCAAGAGGAAGCCATCTCAACAGGAACGGCATGAGGAACTCCAGGGTCGTGCCACCATTCCAAAAGTCCCCCAGATGTCTCAGTCCATTCCAGAGGAACCTCGTTTCCCTTCACCGGCTCGTCTTTCACGCCGAGGATCGACTCACACCAAGGTGGCACGTGGCACAGCCCTGTGGGAAAGCCTCGTGGGAAAGCCTCGAGCGAAAGCCTCGAGAGTAACCACAAATCCCTTGATCCACGTGACAGGTAGCGTGACACTACTGCTGCAGCTCAGGAGGAAAGCGCACGTGAATGTCCCCACTCTAGACGAGGCCTGACTCCCCTGGGGAGACTCAGAAGCACTTCAAGATCCATGGCAACACTGGAGAGGAATCCTCAGATTCCGGTCCCGACTCCACACAAGGTCTTAGGCCCCGGCATGGACGGGAGAGGAATCCCGAGAGGTCCCCTAGCAACTCGCACGGGGACTGGCCTTTCCTGAGGCCACCAGAGCGGATTCCTGAGGTCCCCGTCGTAACTCGAGAAGACCTGCCGCAACTCGAGAAAATCCAGGAGGTTCTCCCCTCCAGGCGAGATGAGGCCCATTTCCGCTGAGGCGTCTCCAGGCTGATCACACCTCACCTCTGGAACTTCGAAAGGGTCCTTCACACCCTTGGTGCAAATCAAGAAGTTCCCCGACATACCCGTCTCCACTCGTGAGGAAACACGAGGGTCCCACCCACATCCAGAGGAGCCCCGTTTCCGCCTCGTAGCTCGAGATGAGGGATCCTTTCCCTGCTCCGTCGGGAAAGCGTTCCCGGCGTTCCCGTCGCATCTCAAGAGGAGGCCCTCTCAACAGAACGGCGAGAGGAACTCCAGGGTCGTGCCACCATTCCAAGAGTCCCCCAGATGTCTCAGTCCATTCCAGAGGAACCTCTTTTCCCTTCACCGGCTCGTCTTTCACGCCGAGGATCGACTCACACCAAGGTGGCACGTGGCACAGCCCTGTGGGAAAGCCTCTTGGGAAAGCCTCGAGGGACAGCCTCGAGGGAAAGTCACATATCCCTTGATCCACGTGACAGGAAGCGTGACACTACTGCTGCAGCTCGGGAGGTAAGCGCACGTGCATGCCCCCACTCGAGAAGAGTCCTGACTCCCCTGGGGAGACTCAGAAGCACCCCAGGATCCATGGCAACACTGGAGAGGTATCCTCAGGTTCCGGCCCCGACTCCACACAAGGTCTTAGGCCTCGGCATGGACGGGAGAGGAATCCCGAGATGGCCCCTAGCAACTCGCATGGGGACTGGCCTTTCCTGAGGCGACCAGAGCGGGTCCCTGAGGTCCCCGTCGTAACTCGAGAAGACCTGCCGCAACTCGAGAAAATCCAGGAGGTTCTCCCCTCCAGGCGAGATGAGGCCCTTTTCCGCTGAGGCGTCTCGAGGCTGATCACACCTCACCTCTGGAACTTCGAAAGGGTCCTTCACACCCTTGGTGCAAATCAAGAAGTTCCCCGACATAGCCGTCTCCACTCGAGAGGAAACACGAGGGTCCCGCCCACATCCAGGGGAGCCCCGTTTCCGCCTCGTAGCTCGAGATGAGGGATCCTTTCCCTGCTTCGTCGGGAAAGAGTTCCCGGCATTCCCGTCGCATCTCAAGAGGAGGCCCTCTCAACAGGAACGGCGAGAGGAACTCCAGGGTCGTGCCACCATACCAAGAGTCCCCCAGATGTCTCAGTCCATTCCAGAGGAACCTCTTTTCCCTTCACCGGCTCGTCTTTCACGCCGAGGATCGACTCACACCAAGGTGGCACGTGGCACAGCCCTGTGAGAAAGCCTCGTGGGAAAGCCTCAAGGGACAGCCTCGAGGGAAACCACAGATCCCTTGATCCACGTGACAGGAAGCGTGACACTACTGCTGCAGCTCGGGAGGAAAGCGCACGTGCATTCACCCACTCGAGATGAGGCCTGACTCCCCTGGGGAGACTCAGAAGCACCCCAGGATCCATGGCAACACTGGAGAGGAATCCTCAGGTTCCGGCCCCGACTCCACACAAGGTCTTAGGCCCCGGCATGGACGGGAGAGTAATCCCGAGAGGTCCCCTAGCAACTCGCACGGGGCCTGGCCTTTCCTGAGGCCAGCAGAGCGGGTCCCTGAGGTCCCCGTCGTAAGTCGAGAAGACCTGCCGCAACTGCAGAAAATCCAGGAGGTTCTCCCCTCTAGGCGAGATGAGGCCCATTTCCGCTTAGGCGTCCCGAGGCGGATCACACCTCACCTCTGGAACTTCGAAAGGGTCCTTCACACCCTTGGTGCGAGTCAAGAAGTTCCCCGACATACCCGTCTGCACTCGAGAGGAAACACGAGGGTCCCGCCCACATCCAGAGGAGCCCCATTTCCGCCTCGTAGCTCGAGATAAGGGATCCTTTCCCTGCTTCTTCGGGAAAGAGTTCCAGGCGTTCCTGTCGCATCTCAAGAGGAAGCCATCTCAACAGGAACGGCATGAGGAACTCCAGGGTCGTGCCACCATTCCAAGAGTCCCCCAGATGTCTCAGTCCATTCCAGAGGAACCTCTTTTCCCTTCACCGGCTCGTCTTTCACGCCGAGGATCGACTCACACCAAGGTGGCACGTGGCACAGCCCTGTGGGAAAGCCTCGTGGGAAAGCCTCGAGCGAAAGCCTCGAGAGTAACCACAAATCCCTTGATCCACGTGACAGGTAGCGTGACACTACTGCTGCAGCACAGGAGGAAAGCGCACGTGAATGTCCCCACTCTAGACGAGGCCTGACTCCCCTGGGGAGACTCAGAAGCACTTCAAGATCCATGGCAACACTGGAGAGGAATCCTCAGATTCCGGTCCCGACTCCACACAAGGTCTTAGGCCCCGGCATGGACGGGAGAGGAATCCCGAGAGGTCCCCTAGCAACTCGCACTGGGACTGGCCTTTCCTGAGGCCACCAGAGCGGATTCCTGAGGTCCCCGTCGTAACTCGAGAAGACCTGCCGCAACTCGAGAAAATCCAGGAGGTTCTCCCCTCCAGGCGAGATGAGGCCCATTTCCGCTGAGGCGTCTCCAGGCTGATCACACCTCACCTCTGGAACTTCGAAAGGGTCCTTCACACCCTTGCTGCAAATCAAGAAGTTCCCCGACATACCCGTCTCCACTCGAGAGGAAACACGAGGGTCCCGCCCACATCCAGAGGAGCCCCGTTTCAGCCTGGTAGCTCAAGATGAGGGATCCTTTCCCTGCTTCATCGGGAAAGAGTTCCCGGCGTTCCCGTCGCATCTCAAGAGGAGGCCCTCTCAACAGGAACGGCGAGAGGAACTCCAGGGTCGTGCCACCATTCCAAGAGACCCCCAGATGTCTCAGTCCATTCCAGAGGAACCTCTTTTCCCTTCACCGGCTCGTCTTTCACGCCGAGGATCGACTCCCACCAAGGTGGCACGTGCCACAGCCCTGTGGGAAAGCCTCGTGGGAAAGCCTCGAGGGACAGCCTCGAGGGAAAGCCACAGATCCCTTGATCCACGTGACAGGAAGCGTGACACTACTGCCGCAGCTCGGGAGGAAAGCGCACGTGCATGTCCCGATTTGAGACGAGGCCTGACTCTACTGGGGAGACACAGAAGCACCCCAAGATCCATGGCAACGCTGGAGAGGAATCCTCAGGTTCCGTCCCTGACCCAACACAAGGCCTGAGGCCCCGGCATGGACGGGAGAGGAATGCCGAGAGGTCCCCTAGCAACCTGCATGAGGACTGGCCTTTCCTGAGGCAACCAGAGCGGTTCCCTGAGGTCCTCGTCGTAACTCGAGAAGACCTGCCGCAACCCGAGCAAATCCAGGAGGTTCTCCCCTCCAGGCAAGATGAGGCCCATTTCCAGAGAGGCGTCTCGAGGCTGATCACACCTCACCTCTGGAACTTCGAAAGGGTCCTTCACACCCTTGGTGCGAGTCAAGAAGTTCCCCGACATACCCGTCTGCACTCGAGAGGAAACACGAGGGTCCCGCCCACATCCAGAGGAGCCCCATTTCCGCCTCGTAGTTCGAGATAAGGGATCCTTTCCATGCTTCGTCGGGAAAGAGTTCCAGGCGTTCCTGTCGCATCTCAAGAGGAAGCCATCTCAACAGGAACGGCGAGAGGAACTCCAGGGTCGTGCCACCATTCCAAGAGTCCCCCAGATGTCTCAGTCCATTCCAGAGGAACCTCGTTTCCCTTCACCGGCTCGTCTTTCACGCCGAGGATCGACTCACACCAAGGTGGCACGTGGCACAGCCCTGTGGGAAAGCCTCGTGGGAAAGCCTCGAGGGACAGCCTCGAGGGAAAGCCACAGATCCCTTGATCCAGGTGACAGGAAGCGTGACACTACTGCTGCAGCTCGGGAGGTAAGCGCACGTGCATGCCCCCACTCGAGACGAGGCCTGACTCCCTGGGGAGACTCAGAAGCACCCCAAGATCCATGGCAACACTGGAGAGGAATCCTCAGGTTCCGGCCCCGACTCCACACAAGGTCTTAGGCCCCGGCATGGACGGGAGAGGAATCCCGAGATGGCCCCTAGCAACTCGCACGGGGACTGGCCTTTCCTGAGGCCACCAGAGCGGATCCCTGATGTCCCCTTCGTAACTCGAGAAGACCTGCCGCAACTCGAAAAAATCCAGGAGGTTCTCCCCTCCAGGCGAGATGAGGCCCATTTCCGCTGAGGCGTCTCGAGGCTGATCACACCTCACCTCTGGAACTTCGAAAGGGTCCTTCTCACCCTTGGTGCAAAGCAAGACGTTCCCCGCCATACCCGTCTCCACTCGAGAGGAAACACGAGGGTCCCGCCCACATCCAGAGGAGCCCCGTTTCCGCCTGGTAGCTCGAGATGAGGGATCCTTTCCCTGCTTGCTCGGGAAAGAGTTCCCGGCGTTCCCGTCGCATCTCAAGAGGAGGCCCTCTCAACAGGAACGGCGAGAGGAACTCCAGGGTCGTGCCACCATTCCAAGAGTCCCCTAGATGTCTCAGTCCATGCCAGAGGAACCTCTTTTCCCTTCACCGGCTCGTCTTTCACGCCGAGGATCGACTCACACCAAGGTGGCACGTGGCACAGCCCTGTGGGAAAGCCTCGTGGGAAAGCCTCGAGGGACAGCCTCGAGGGAAAGCCACAGATCCCTTGATCCAGGTGACAGGAAGCGTGACACTACTGCTGCAGCTCGGGAGGTAAGCGCACGTGCATGCCCCCACTCGAGACGAGGCCTGACTCCCCTGGGGAGACTCAGAAGCACCCCAAGATCTATGGCAACACTAGAGAGGAATCCTCAGGTTCCGGCCCCGACTCCACACAAGGTCTTAGGCCCCGGCATGGACGGGAGAGGAATCCCTAGAGGTCCCCTAGCAGCTCGCATGGGCACTGGCCTTTCCTGAGGCCGCCAGAGCGGGTCCCTGAGGTCCCCGTTGTAAGTCGAGAAGACCTGCCGCAACTCGAGAAAATCCAGGAGGTTCTCCCCTCCAGGCGAGATGAGGCCCATTTCCGCTGAGGCGTCTCGAGGCTGATCACACCTCATCTCTGGAACTTCGAAAGGGTCCTTCACACCCTTGGTGCAAATCAAGAAGTTCCCCGCCATACCCGTCTCCACTCGAGAGGAAACACGAGGGTCCCGCCCACATCCAGAGGAGCCCCGTTTCCGCCTGGTAGCTCGAGATGAGGGATCCTTTTCCTGCTTGCTCGGGAAAGAGTCCCGGAGTTCCCGTCGCATCTCAAGAGGAGGCCCTCTCAACAGGAACGGCGATAGGAACTCCAGGGTTTTGCCACCATTCCAAGAGACCCCCAGATGTCTCAGTCCATTCCCGAGGAACCTCTTTTCCCTTCACCGGCTCGTCTTTCACGCCGAGGATCGACTCACACCAAGGTGGCACGTGGCACAGCCCTGTGGGAAACCCTCGTGGCAAAGCCTCGAGGGACAGCCTCGAGGGAAAGCCACAGATCCCTTGATCCACGTGACAGGAAGCGTGACACCACTGCTGCAGCTCGGGAGGTAAGCGCACGTGAATGCCCCCACTCTAGACGAGGCCTGACTCCCCTGGGGAGACTCAGAAGCACCTCAAGATCCATGACAACACTGGAGAGGAATCCTCAGATTCCGGCCCCGACTCCACACAAGGACTGAGGCCGCGGCATGGACGGGAGAGGAATCCCGAGAGGACCCCTAGCAGCTCGCATGTGGACTGGCCTGTCCTGAGGCGACCAGAGCGGGTCCCTGAGGTCCCCGTCGTAACTCGAGAAGACCTGCCGCAAGTCGAAAAAATCCAGGAGGTTCTCCCCTCCATGCGAGAGGAGGCCCATTTCCGCTGAGGCATCTCCAGGCAGATCACACCTCACCTCTGGAACTTCGAAAGGGTCCTTCACACCCTTGGTGCAAATCAAGAAGTTCCCCGACATACCCGTCTCCACTCGTGAGGAAACACGAGGGTCCCGCCCACATCCAGAGGAGCCCCGTTTCCGCCTCGTAGCTCGAGATGAGGGATCCTTTCCCTGCTCCGTCGGGAAAGCGTTCCCGGCGTTCCCGTCCCATCTCAAGAGGAGGCCCTCTCAACAGAACGGCGAGAGGAACTCCAGGGTCGTGCCACCATTCCAAGAGTCTCCCAGATGTCTCAGTCCATTCCAGAGGAACCTCTTTTCCCTTCACCGGCTTGTCTTTCACGCCGAGGATCGACTCACACCAAGGTGGCACGTGGCACAGCCCTGTGGGAAAGCCTCTTGGGAAAGCCTCGAGGGACAGCCTCGAGGGACAGCCTCGAGGGAAAGTCACATATCCCTTGATCCACGTGACAGGAAGCGTGACACTACTGCTGCAGCTCGGGAGGTAAGCGCACGTGCATGCCCCCACTCGAGAAGAGTCCTGACTCCCCTGGGGAGACTCAGAAGCACCCCAGGATCCATGGCAACACTGGAGAGGTATCCTCAGGTTCCGGCCCCGACTCCACACAAGGTCTTAGGCCTCGGCATGGACGGGAGAGGAATCCCGAGATGGCCCCTAGCAACTCGCACGGGGACTGGCCTTTCCTGAGGCGACCAGAGCGGGTCCCTGAGGTCCCCGTCGTAACTCGAGAAGACCTGCCGCAACTCGAGAAAATCCAGGAGGTTCTCCCCTCCAGGCGAGATGAGGCCCTTTTCCGCTGAGGCGTCTAGAGGCTGATCACACCTCACCTCTGGAACTTCGAAAGGGTCCTTCACACCCTTGGTGCAAATCAAGAAGTTCCCCGACATAGCCGTCTCCACTCGAGAGGAAACACGAGGGTCCCGCCCACATCCAGGGGAGCCCCGTTTCCGCCTCGTAGCTCGAGATGAGGGATCCTTTCCCTGCTTCGTCGGGAAAGAGTTCCCGGCATTCCCGTCGCATCTCAAGAGGAGGCCCTCTCAACAGGAACGGCGAGAGGAACTCCAGGGTCGTGCCACCATACCAAGAGTCCCCCAGATGTCTCAGTCCATTCCAGAGGAACCTCTTTTCCCTTCACCGGCTCGTCTTTCACGCCGAGGATCGACTCACACCAAGGTGGCACGTGGCACAGCCCTGTGAGAAAGCCTCGTGGGAAAGCCTCAAGGGACAGCCTCGAGGGAAACCACAGATCCCTTGATCCACGTGACAGGAAGCGTGACACTACTGCTGCAGCTCGGGAGGAAAGCGCACGTGCATTCACCCACTCGAGATGAGGCCTGACTCCCCTGGGGAGACTCAGAAGCACCCCAGGATCCATGGCAACACTGGAGAGGAATCCTCAGGTTCCGGCCCCGACTCCACACAAGGTCTTAGGCCCCGGCATGGACGGGAGAGGAATCCCGAGAGGTCCCCTAGCAACTCGCACGGGGCCTGGCCTTTCCTGAGGCCAGCAGAGCGGGTCCCTGAAGTCCCCGTCGTAAGTCGAGAAGACCTGCCGCAACTGCAGAAAATCCAGGAGGTTCTCCCCTCTAGGCGAGATGAGGCCCATTTCCGCTTAGGCGTCCCGAGGCGGATCACACCTCACCTCTGGAACTTCGAAAGGGTCCTTCACACCCTTGGTGCGAGTCAAGAAGTTCCCCGACATACCCGTCTGCACTCGAGAGGAAACACGAGGGTCCCGCCCACATCCAGAGGAGCCCCATTTCCGCCTCGTAGCTCGAGATAAGGGATCCTTTCCCTGCTTCTTCGGGAAAGAGTTCCAGGCGTTCCTGTCGCATCTCAAGAGGAAGCCATCTCAACAGGAACGGCATGAGGAACTCCAGGGTCGTGCCACCATTCCAAAAGTCCCCCAGATGTCTCAGTCCATTCCAGAGGAACCTCGTTTCCCTTCACCGGCTCGTCTTTCACGCCGAGGATCGACTCACACCAAGGTGGCACGTGGCACAGCCCTGTGGGAAAGCCTCGTGGGAAAGCCTCGAGCGAAAGCCTCGAGAGTAACCACAAATCCCTTGATCCACGTGACAGGTAGCGTGACACTACTGCTGCAGCTCAGGAGGAAAGCGCACGTGAATGTCCCCACTCTAGACGAGGCCTGACTCCCCTGGGGAGACTCAGAAGCACTTCAAGATCCATGGCAACACTGGAGAGGAATCCTCAGATTCCGGTCCCGACTCCACACAAGGTCTTAGGCCCCGGCATGGACGGGAGAGGAATCCCGAGAGGTCCCCTAGCAACTCGCACGGGGACTGGCCTTTCCTGAGGCCACCAGAGCGGATTCCTGAGGTCCCCGTCGTAACTCGAGAAGACCTGCCGCAACTCGAGAAAATCCAGGAGGTTCTCCCCTCCAGGCGAGATGAGGCCCATTTCCGCTGAGGCGTCTCCAGGCTGATCACACCTCACCTCTGGAACTTCGAAAGGGTCCTTCACACCCTTGGTGCAAATCAAGAAGTTCCCCGACATACCCGTCTCCACTCGTGAGGAAACACGAGGGTCCCACCCACATCCAGAGGAGCCCCGTTTCCGCCTCGTAGCTCGAGATGAGGGATCCTTTCCCTGCTCCGTCGGGAAAGCGTTCCCGGCGTTCCCGTCCCATCTCAAGAGGAGGCCCTCTCAACAGAACGGCGAGAGGAACTCCAGGGTCGTGCCACCATTCCAAGAGTCCCCCAGATGTCTCAGTCCATTCCAGAGGAACCTCTTTTCCCTTCACCGGCTCGTCTTTCACGCCGAGGATCGACTCACACCAAGGTGGCACGTGGCACAGCCCTGTGGGAAAGCCTCTTGGGAAAGCCTCGAGGGACAGCCTCGAGGGAAAGTCACATATCCCTTGATCCACGTGACAGGAAGCGTGACACTACTGCTGCAGCTCGGGAGGTAAGCGCACGTGCATGCCCCCACTCGAGAAGAGTCCTGACTCCCCTGGGGAGACTCAGAAGCACCCCAGGATCCATGGCAACACTGGAGAGGTATCCTCAGGTTCCGGCCCCGACTCCACACAAGGTCTTAGGCCTCGGCATGGACGGGAGAGGAATCCCGAGATGGCCCCTAGCAACTCGCATGGGGACTGGCCTTTCCTGAGGCGACCAGAGCGGGTCCCTGAGGTCCCCGTCGTAACTCGAGAAGACCTGCCGCAACTCGAGAAAATCCAGGAGGTTCTCCCCTCCAGGCGAGATGAGGCCCTTTTCCGCTGAGGCGTCTCGAGGCTGATCACACCTCACCTCTGGAACTTCGAAAGGGTCCTTCACACCCTTGGTGCAAATCAAGAAGTTCCCCGACATAGCCGTCTCCACTCGAGAGGAAACACGAGGGTCCCGCCCACATCCAGGGGAGCCCCGTTTCCGCCTCGTAGCTCGAGATGAGGGATCCTTTCCCTGCTTCGTCGGGAAAGAGTTCCCGGCATTCCCGTCGCATCTCAAGAGGAGGCCCTCTCAACAGGAACGGCGAGAGGAACTCCAGGGTCGTGCCACCATACCAAGAGTCCCCCAGATGTCTCAGTCCATTCCAGAGGAACCTCTTTTCCCTTCACCGGCTCGTCTTTCACGCCGAGGATCGACTCACACCAAGGTGGCACGTGGCACAGCCCTGTGAGAAAGCCTCGTGGGAAAGCCTCAAGGGACAGCCTCGAGGGAAACCACAGATCCCTTGATCCACGTGACAGGAAGCGTGACACTACTGCTGCAGCTCGGGAGGAAAGCGCACGTGCATTCACCCACTCGAGATGAGGCCTGACTCCCCTGGGGAGACTCAGAAGCACCCCAGGATCCATGGCAACACTGGAGAGGAATCCTCAGGTTCCGGCCCCGACTCCACACAAGGTCTTAGGCCCCGGCATGGACGGGAGAGTAATCCCGAGAGGTCCCCTAGCAACTCGCACGGGGCCTGGCCTTTCCTGAGGCCAGCAGAGCGGGTCCCTGAGGTCCCCGTCGTAAGTCGAGAAGACCTGCCGCAACTGCAGAAAATCCAGGAGGTTCTCCCCTCTAGGCGAGATGAGGCCCATTTCCGCTTAGGCGTCCCGAGGCGGATCACACCTCACCTCTGGAACTTCGAAAGGGTCCTTCACACCCTTGGTGCGAGTCAAGAAGTTCCCCGACATACCCGTCTGCACTCGAGAGGAAACACGAGGGTCCCGCCCACATCCAGAGGAGCCCCATTTCCGCCTCGTAGCTCGAGATAAGGGATCCTTTCCCTGCTTCTTCGGGAAAGAGTTCCAGGCGTTCCTGTCGCATCTCAAGAGGAAGCCATCTCAACAGGAACGGCATGAGGAACTCCAGGGTCGTGCCACCATTCCAAGACCATTCCAAGAGTCCCCCAGATGTCTCAGTCCATTCCAGAGGAACCTCTTTTCCCTTCTCCGGCTCGTCTTTCACGCCGAGGATCGACTCACACCAAGGTGGCACGTGGCACAGCCCTGTGGGAAAGCCTCGTGGGAAAGCCTCGAGCGAAAGCCTCGAGAGTAACCACAAATCCCTTGATCCACGTGACAGGTAGCGTGACACTACTGCTGCAGCACAGGAGGAAAGCGCACGTGAATGTCCCCACTCTAGACGAGGCCTGACTCCCCCTGGGAGACTCAGAAGCACTTCAAGATCCATGGCAACACTGGAGAGGAATCCTCAGATTCCGGTCCCGACTCCACACAAGGTCTTAGGCCCCGGCATGGACGGGAGAGGAATCCCGAGAGGTCCCCTAGCAACTCGCACTGGGACTGGCCTTTCCTGAGGCCACCAGAGCGGATTCCTGAGGTCCCCGTCGTAACTCGAGAAGACCTGCCGCAACTCGAGAAAATCCAGGAGGTTCTCCCCTCCAGGCGAGATGAGGCCCATTTCCGCTGAGGCGTCTCCAGGCTGATCACACCTCACCTCTGGAACTTCGAAAGGGTCCTTCACACCCTTGCTGCAAATCAAGAAGTTCCCCGACATACCCGTCTCCACTCGAGAGGAAACACGAGGGTCCCGCCCACATCCAGAGGAGCCCCCGTTTCAGCCTGGTAGCTCAAGATGAGGGATCCTTTCCCTGCTTCATCGGGAAAGAGTTCCCGGCGTTCCCGTCGCATCTCAAGAGGAGGCCCTCTCAACAGAACGGCAGAGAGGAACTCCAGGGTCGTGCCACCATTCCAAGAGTCTCCAGATGTCTCAGTCCATTCCAGAGGAACCTCTTTTCCCTTCACCGGCTCGTCTTTCACGCCGAGGATCGACTCACACCAAGGTGGCACGTGCACAGCCCTGTGGGAAAGCCTCTTGGGAAAGCCTCGAGGGACAGCCTCGAGGGACAGCCTCGAGGGAAAGTCACATATCCCTTGATCCACGTGACAGAAGCGTGACACTACTGCTGCAGCTCGGGAGGTAAGCGCACGTGCATGCCCCCACTCGAGAAGAGTCCTGACTCCCCTGGGGAGACTCAGAAGCACCCCAGGATCCATGGCAACACTGGAGAGGTATCCTCAGGTTCCGGCCCCGACTCCACACAAGGTCTTAGGCCTCGGCATGGACGGGAGAGGAATCCCGAGATGGCCCCTAGCAACTCGCATGGGGACTGGCCTTTCCCGAGGCGACCAGAGCGGGTCCCTGAGGTCCCCGTCGTAACTCGAGAAGACCTGCCGCAACTCGAGAAAATCCAGGAGGTTCTCCCCTCCAGGCGAGATGAGGCCCTTTTCCGCTGAGGCGTTCTCGAGGCTGATCACACCTCACCTCTGGAACTTCGAAAGGGTCCTTCACACCCTTGGTGCAAATCAAGAAGTTCCCCGACATAGCCGTCTCCACTCGAGAGGAAACACGAGGGTCCGCTCACATCCAGGGGAGCCCCGTTTCCGCCTCGTAGCTCGAGATGAGGGATCCTTTCCCTGCTTCGTCGGGAAAGAGTTCCCGGCATTCCCGTCGCATCTCAAGAGGAGGCCCTCTCAACAGGAACGGCGAGAGGAACTCCAGGGTCGTGCCACCATACCAAGAGTCCCCCAGATGTCTCAGTCCATTCCAGAGGAACCTCTTTTCCCTTCACCGGCTCGTCTTTCACGCCGAGGATCGACTCACACCAAGGTGGCACGTGGCACAGCCCTGTGAGAAAGCTCGTGGGAAAGCCTCAAGGGACAGCCTCGAGGGAAACCACAGATCCCTTGATCCACGTGACAGGAAGCGTGACACTACTGCTGCAGCTCGGGAGGAAAGCGCACGTGCATTCACCCACTCGAGATGAGGCCTGACTCCCTGGGGAGACTCAGAAGCACCCCAGGATCCATGGCAACACTGGAGAGGAATCCTCAGGTTCCGGCCCCGACTCCACACAAGGTCTTAGGCCCCGGCATGGACGGGAGAGTAATCCCGAGAGGTCCCCTAGCAACTCGCACGGGGCCTGGCCTTTCCTGAGGCCAGCAGAGCGGGTCCCTGAGGTCCCCGTCGTAAGTCGAGAAGACCTGCCGCAACTGCAGAAAATCCAGGAGGTTCTCCCCTCTAGGCGAGATGAGGCCCATTTCCGCTTAGGCGTCCCGAGGCGGATCACACCTCACCTCTGGAACTTCGAAAGGGTCCTTCACACCCTTGGTGCGAGTCAAGAAGTTCCCCGACATACCCGTCTGCACTCGAGAGGAAACACGAGGGTCCCGCCCACATCCAGAGGAGCCCCATTTCCGCCTCGTAGCTCGAGATAAGGGATCCTTTCCCTGCTTCTTCGGGAAAGAGTTCCAGGCGTTCCTGTCGCATCTCAAGAGGAAGCCATCTCAACAGGAACGGCATGAGGAACTCCAGGGTCGTGCCACCATTCCAAGAGTCCCCCAGATGTCTCAGTCCATTCCAGAGGAACCTCTTTTCCCTTCACCGGCTCGTCTTTCACGCCGAGGATCGACTCACACCAAGGTGGCACGTGGCACAGCCCTGTGGGAAAGCCTCGTGGGAAAGCCTCGAGCGAAAGCCTCGAGAGTAACCACAAATCCCTTGATCCACGTGACAGGTAGCGTGACACTACTGCTGCAGCACAGGAGGAAAGCGCACGTGAATGTCCCCACTCTAGACGAGGCCTGACTCCCCTGGGGAGACTCAGAAGCACTTCAAGATCCATGGCAACACTGGAGAGGAATCCTCAGATTCCGGTCCCGACTCCACACAAGGTCTTAGGCCCGGCATGGACGGGAGAGGAATCCCGAGAGGTCCCCTAGCAACTCGCACTGGGACTGGCCTTTCCTGAGGCCACCAGAGCGGATTCCTGAGGTCCCCGTCGTAACTCGAGAAGACCTGCCGCAACTCGAGAAAATCCAGGAGGTTCTCCCTCCAGGCGAGATGAGGCCCATTTCCGCTGAGGCGTCTCCAGGCTGATCACACCTCACCTCTGGAACTTCGAAAGGGTCCTTCACACCCTTGCTGCAAATCAAGAAGTTCCCCGACATACCCGTCTCCACTCGAGAGGAAACACGAGGGTCCCGCCCACATCCAGAGGAGCCCCGTTTCAGCCTGGTAGCTCAAGATGAGGGATCCTTTCCCTGCTTCATCGGGAAAGAGTTCCCGGCGTTCCCGTCGCATCTCAAGAGGAGGCCCTCTCAACAGAACGGCGAGAGGAACTCCAGGGTCGTGCCACCATTCAAGAGTCTCCCAGATGTCTCAGTCCATTCCAGAGGAACCTCTTTTCCCTTCACCGGCTCGTCTTTCACGCCGAGGATCGACTCACACCAAGGTGGCACGTGGCACAGCCCTGTGGGAAAGCCTCTTGGGAAAGCCTCGAGGGACAGCCTCGAGGGACAGCCTCGAGGGAAAGTCACATATCCCTTGATCCACGTGACAGGAAGCGTGACACTACTGCTGCAGCTCGGGAGGTAAGCGCACGTGCATGCCCCCACTCGAGAAGAGTCCTGACTCCCCTGGGGAGACTCAGAAGCACCCCAGGATCCATGGCAACACTGGAGAGGTATCCTCAGGTTCCGGCCCCGACTCCACACAAGGTCTTAGGCCTCGGCATGGACGGAGAGGAATCCCGAGATGGCCCCTAGCAACTCGCATGGGGACTGGCCTTCCCGAGGCGACCAGAGCGGGTCCCTGAGGTCCCCGTCGTAACTCGAGAAGACCTGCCGCAACTCGAGAAAATCCAGGAGGTTCTCCCTCCAGGCGAGATGAGGCCCTTTTCCGCTGAGGCGTCTCGAGGCTGATCACACCTCACCTCTGGAACTTCGAAAGGGTCCTTCACACCCTTGGTGCAAATCAAGAAGTTCCCCGACATAGCCGTCTCCACTCGAGAGGAAACACGAGGGTCCCGCTCACATCCAGGGGAGCCCCGTTTCCGCCTCGTAGCTCGAGATGAGGGATCCTTTCCCTGCTTCGTCGGGAAAGAGTTCCCGGCATTCCCGTCGCATCTCAAGAGGAGGCCCTCTCAACAGGAACGGCGAGAGGAACTCCAGGGTCGTGCCACCATACCAAGAGTCCCCCAGATGTCTCAGTCCATTCCAGAGGAACCTCTTTTCCCTTCACCGGCTCGTCTTTCACGCCGAGGATCGACTCACACCAAGGTGGCACGTGGCACAGCCCTGTGAGAAAGCCTCGTGGGAAAGCCTCAAGGGACAGCCTCGAGGGAAACCACAGATCCCTTGATCCACGTGACAGGAAGCGTGACACTACTGCTGCAGCTCGGGAGGAAAGCGCACGTGCATTCACCCACTCGAGATGAGGCCTGACTCCCCTGGGGAGACTCAGAAGCACCCCAGGATCCATGGCAACACTGGAGAGGAATCCTCAGGTTCCGGCCCCGACTCCACACAAGGTCTTAGGCCCCGGCATGGACGGGAGAGTAATCCCGAGAGGTCCCCTAGCAACTCGCACGGGGCCTGGCCTTTCCTGAGGCCAGCAGAGCGGGTCCCTGAGGTCCCCGTCGTAAGTCGAGAAGACCTGCCGCAACTGCAGAAAATCCAGGAGGTTCTCCCCTCTAGGCGAGATGAGGCCCATTTCCGCTTAGGCGTCCCGAGGCGGATCACACCTCACCTCTGGAACTTCGAAAGGGTCCTTCACACCCTTGGTGCGAGTCAAGAAGTTCCCCGACATACCCGTCTGCACTCGAGAGGAAACACGAGGGTCCCGCCCACATCCAGAGGAGCCCCATTTCCGCCTCGTAGCTCGAGATAAGGGATCCTTTCCCTGCTTCTTCGGGAAAGAGTTCCAGGCGTTCCTGTCGCATCTCAAGAGGAAGCCATCTCAACAGGAACGGCATGAGGAACTCCAGGGGTCGTGCCACCATTCCAAGAGTCCCCCAGATGTCTCAGTCCATTCCAGAGGAACCTCTTTTCCCTTCACCGGCTCGTCTTTCACGCCGAGGATCGACTCACACCAAGGTGGCACGTGGCACAGCCCTGTGGGAAAGCCTCGTGGGAAAGCCTCGAGCGAAAGCCTCGAGAGTAACCACAAATCCCTTGATCCACGTGACAGGTAGCGTGACACTACTGCTGCAGCACAGGAGGAAAGCGCACGTGAATGTCCCCACTCTAGACGAGGCCTGACTCCCCTGGGGAGACTCAGAAGCACTTCAAGATCCATGGCAACACTGGAGAGGAATCCTCAGATTCCGGTCCCGACTCCACACAAGGTCTTAGGCCCCGGCATGGACGGGAGAGGAATCCCGAGAGGTCCCCTAGCAACTCGCACTGGGACTGGCCTTTCCTGAGGCCACCAGAGCGGATTCCTGAGGTCCCCGTCGTAACTCGAGAAGACCTGCCGCAACTCGAGAAAATCCAGGAGGTTCTCCCCTCCAGGCGAGATGAGGCCCATTTCCGCTGAGGCGTCTCCAGCGTGATCACACCTCACCTCTGGAACTTCGAAAGGGTCCTTCACACCCTTGCTGCAAATCAAGAAGTTCCCCGACATACCCGTCTCCACTCGAGAGGAAACACGAGGGTCCCGCCCACATCCAGAGGAGCCCCGTTTCAGCCTGGTAGCTCAAGATGAGGGATCCTTTCCCTGCTTCATCGGGAAAGAGTTCCCGGCGTTCCCGTCGCATCTCAAGAGGAGGCCCTCTCAACAGGAACGGCGAGAGGAACTCCAGGGTCGTGCCACCATTCCAAGAGACCCCCAGATGTCTCAGTCCATTCCAGAGGAACCTCTTTTCCCTTCACCGGCTCGTCTTTCACGCCGAGGATCGACTCCCACCAAGGTGGCACGTGCCACAGCCCTGTGGGAAAGCCTCGTGGGAAAGCCTCGAGGGACAGCCTCGAGGGAAAGCCACAGATCCCTTGATCCACGTGACAGGAAGCGTGACACTACTGCCGCAGCTCGGGAGGAAAGCGCACGTGCATGTCCCGATTTGAGACGAGGCCTGACTCTACTGGGGAGACACAGAAGCACCCCAAGATCCATGGCAACGCTGGAGAGGAAACCTCAGGTTCCGTCCCTGACCCAACACAAGGCCTGAGGCCCCGGCATGGACGGGAGAGGAATGCCGAGAGGTCCCCTAGCAACCTGCATGAGGACTGGCCTTTCCTGAGGCAACCAGAGCGGTTCCCTGAGGTCCTCGTCGTAACTCGAGAAGACCTGCCGCAACCCGAGCAAATCCAGGAGGTTCTCCCCTCCAGGCAAGATGAGGCCCATTTCCAGAGAGGCGTCTCGAGGCTGATCACACCTCACCTCTGGAACTTCGAAAGGGTCCTTCACACCCTTGGTGCGAGTCAAGAAGTTCCCCGACATACCCGTCTGCACTCGAGAGGAAACACGAGGGTCCCGCCCACATCCAGAGGAGCCCCATTTCCGCCTCGTAGTTCGAGATAAGGGATCCTTTCCATGCTTCGTCGGGAAAGAGTTCCAGGCGTTCCTGTCGCATCTCAAGAGGAAGCCATCTCAACAGGAACGGCGAGAGGAACTCCAGGGTCGTGCCACCATACCAAGAGTCCCCCAGATGTTTCAGTCCATTCCAGAGGAACCTCTTTTCCCTTCACTGGCTCGTCTTTCACGGCGAGGATCGACTCACACCAAGGTGGCACGTGGCACAGCCCTGTGAGAAAGCCTCGTGTGAAAGCCTCAAGGGACAGCCTCGAGTGAAACCACAGATCCCTTGATCCACGTGACAGGAAGCGTGACACTACTGCTGCAGCTCGGGAGGAAAGCGCACGTGCATTCACCCACTCGAGATGAGGCCTGACTCCCCTGGGGAGACTCAGAAGCACCCCAGGATCCATGGCAACACTGGAGAGGAATCCTCAGGTTACGGCCCCGACTCCACACAAGGTCTTAGGCCCCGGCATGGACGGGAGAGGAATCCCGAGAGGTCCCCTAGCAACTCGCACGGGGCCTGGCCTTTCCTGAGGCCAGCAGAGCGGGTCCCTGAGGTCCCCGTCGTAAGTCGAGAAGACCTGCCGCAACTGCAGAAAATCCAGGAGGTTCTCCCCTCTAGGCGAGATGAGGCCCATTTCCGCTTAGGCGTCCCGAGGCGGATCACACCTCACCTCTGGAACTTCGAAAGGGTCCTTCACACCCTTGGTGCGAGTCAAGAAGTTCCCCGACATACCCGTCTGCACTCGAGAGGAAACACGAGGGTCCCGCCCACATCCAGAGGAGCCCCATTTCCGCCTCGTAGCTCGAGATAAGGGATCCTTTCCCTGCTTCTTCGGGAAAGAGTTCCAGGCGTTCCTGTCGCATCTCAAGAGGAAGCCATCTCAACAGGAACGGCGAGAGGAACTCCAGGGTCGTGCCACCATTCCAAGAGTCCCCCAGATGTCTCAGTCCATTCCAGAGGAACCTCGTTTCCCTTCACCGGCTCGTCTTTCACGCCGAGGATCGACTCACACCAAGGTGGCACGTGGCACAGCCCTGTGGGAAAGCCTCGTGGGAAAGCCTCGAGGGACAGCCTCGAGGGAAAGCCACAAATCCCTTGATCCACGTGACAGGTAGCGTGACACTACTGCTGCAGCTCAGGAGGAAAGCGCACGTGAATGTCCCCACTCTAGACGAGCCCTGACTCCCCTGGGGAGACTCAGAAGCACTTCAAGATCCATGGCAACACTGGAGAGGAATCCTCAGATTCCGGTCCCGACTCCACACAAGGTCTTAGGCCCCGGCATGGACGGGAGAGGAATCCCGAGAGGTCCCCTAGCAACTCGCACGGGGACTGGCCTTTCCTGAGGCCACCAGAGCGGATTCCTGAGGTCCCCGTCGTAACTCGAGAAGACCTGCCGCAACTCGAGAAAATCCAGGAGGTTCTCCCCTCCAGGCGAGATGAGGCCCATTTCCGCTGAGGCGTCTCCAGGCTGATCACAGCTCACCTCTGGAACTTCGAAAGGGTCCTTCACACCCTTGGTGCAAATCAAGAAGTTCCCCGACATACCCGTCTCCACTCGAGAGGAAACATGTGGGTCCCGCCCACATCCAGAGGAGCCCCGTTTCCGCCTCATAGCTCGAGATGAGGGATCCTTTCCCTGCTCCGTCGGGAAAGAGTTCCCGGCGTTCCCATCGCATCTCAAGTGGAGGCCCACTCAACAGAACAGCGAGAGGAACTCCAGGGTCGTGCCACCATTCCAAGAGTCCACCAGATGTCTCAGTCCATTCCAGAGGAACCTCTTTTCCCTTCACCGGCTCGTCTTTCACGCCGAGGATCGACTCACACCAAGGTGGCACGTGGCACAGCCCTGTGGGAAAGCCTCGTGGGAAAGCCTCGAGGGACAGCCTCGAGGGAAAGCCACAGATCCCTTGATCCACGTGACAGGAAGCGTGACACTACTGCTGCAGCTCGGGAGGTAAGTGCACGTGCATGCCCGCAATCGAGACGAGGCCTGACTCCCCTGGGGAGACTCAGAAGCACCCCAAGATCCATGGCAACACTGGAGAGGAATCCTCAGGTTCCTGCCCCGACTCCACACAAGGTCTTAGGCCCCGGCATGGACGGGAGAGGAATCCCGAGATGGCCCCTAGCAACTCGCATGGGGACTGGCCTTTCCTGAGGCCACCAGAGCGGGTCCCTGAGGTCCCCGTCGTAACTCGAGAAGACCTGCCGCAACTCGAGAAAATCCAGGAGGTTCTCCCCTCCAGGCGAGATGAGGCCCATTTCCGCTGAGGCGTCTCGAGGCGGATCACACCTCACCTCTGGAACTTCGAAAGGGTCCTTCACACCCTTGCTGCAAATCAAGAAGTTCCCCGCCATACCCGTCTCCACTCGAGAGGAAACACGAGGGTCCCGCCCACATCCAGAGGAGCCCCGTTTCCGCCTGGTAGCTCGAGATGAGGGATCCTTTTCCTGCTTGCTCGGGAAAGAGTCCCGGAGTTCCCGTCGCATCTCAAGAGGAGGCCCTCTCAACAGGAACGGCGATAGGAACTCCAGGGTCGTGCCACCATTCCAAGAGACCCCCAGATGTCTCAGTCCATTCCAGAGGAACCTCTTTTCCCTTCACCGGCTCGTCTTTCTCGCCGAGGATCGACTCACACCAAGGTGGCACGTGGCACAGCCCTGTGGGAAAGCCTCGTGGCAAAGCCTCGAGGGACAGCCTCGAGGGAAAGCCACAGATCCCTTGATCCACGTGACAGGAAGCGTGACACCACTGCTGCAGCTCGGGAGGTAAGCGCACGTGAATGCCCCCACTCTAGACGAGGCCTGACTCCCCTGGGGAGACTCAGAAGCACCCCAAGATCCATGGCAACACTGGAGAGGAATCCTCAGATTCCGGCCCCGACTCCACACAAGGTCTTAGGCCTCGGCATGGACGGGAGAGGAATCCCGAGATGGCCCCTAGCAACTCGCACGGGGACTGGCCTTTCCTGAGGCGACCAGAGCGGGTCCCTGAGGTCCCCGTCGTAACTCGAGAAGACCTGCCGCAACTCGAGAAAATCCAGGAGGTTCTCCCCTCCAGGCAAGATGAGGCCATTTTCCGCTGAGGCGTCTAGAGGCTGATCACACCTCACCTCTGGAACTTCGAAAGGGTCCTTCACACCCTTGGTGCAAATCAAGAAGTTCCCCGACATAGCCGTCTCCACTCGAGAGGAAACACGAGGGTCCCGCCCACATCCAGGGGAGCCCCGTTTCCGCCTCGTAGCTCGAGATGAGGGATCCTTTCCCTGCTTCGTCGGGAAAGAGTTCCCGGCATTCCCGTCGCATCTCAAGAGGAGGCCCTCTCAACAGGAACGGCGAGAGGAACTCCAGGGTCGTGCCACCATACCAAGAGTCCCCCAGATATCTCAGTCCATTCCAGAGGAACCTCTTTTCCCTTCACCGGCTCGTCTTTCACGCCGAGGATCGACTCACACCAAGGTGGCACGTGGCACAGCCCTGTGAGAAAGCCTCGTGGGAATGCCTCAAGGGACAGCCTCGAGGGAAACCACAGATCCCTTGATCCACGTGACAGGAAGCGTGACACTACTGCTGCAGCTCGGGAGGAAAGCGCACGTGCATTCACCCACTCGAGATGAGGCCTGACTCCCCTGGGGAGACTCAGAAGCACCCCAGGATCCATGGCAACACTGGAGAGGAATCCTCAGGTTCCGGCCCCGACTCCACACAAGGTCTTAGGCCCCGGCATGGACGGGAGAGGAATCCCGAGATGGCCCCTAGCAACTCGCACGGGGACTGGCCTTTCCTGAGGCCACAAGAGCGGATCCCTGAGGTCCACGTCGTAACTCGAGAAGACCTGCCGCAACTCGAGAAAATCCAGGAGGTTCTCCCCTCCAGGCCAGATGAGGCCCATTTCCGCTGAGGCGTCTCGAGGCTGATCACACCTCACCTCTGGAACTTCGAAAGGGTCCTTCTCACCCTTGGTGCAAAGCAAGACGTTCCCCGCCATACCCGTCTCCACTCGAGAGGAAACACGAGGGTCCCGCCCACATCCAGAGGAGCCCCGTTTCCGCCTGGTAGCTCGAGATGAGGGATCCTTTCCCTGCTTGCTCGGGAAAGAGTTCCCGGCGTTCCCGTCGCATCTCAAGAGGAGGCCCTCTCAACAGGAACGGCGAGAGGAACTCCAGGGTCGTGCCACCATTCCAAGAGTCCCCTAGATGTCTCAGTCCATGCCAGAGGAACCTCTTTTCCCTTCACCGGCTCGTCTTTCACGCCGAGGATCGACTCACACCAAGGTGGCACGTGGCACAGCCCTGTGGGAAAGCCTCGTGGGAAAGCCTCGAGGGACAGCCTCGAGGGAAAGCCACAGATCCCTTGATCCAGGTGACAGGAAGCGTGACACTACTGCTGCAGCTCGGGAGGTAAGCGCACGTGCATGCCCCCACTCGAGACGAGGCCTGACTCCCCTGGGGAGACTCAGAAGCACCCCAAGATCTATGGCAACACTGGAGAGGAATCCTCAGGTTCCGGCCCCGACTCCACACAAGGTCTTAGGCCCCGGCATGGACGGGAGAGGAATCCCTAGAGGTCCCCTAGCAGCTCGCATGGGCACTGGCCTTTCCTGAGGCCGCCAGAGCGGGTCCCTGAGGTCCCCGTTGTAAGTCGAGAAGACCTGCCGCAACTCGAGAAAATCCAGGAGGTTCTCCCCTCCAGGCGAGATGAGGCCCATTTCCGCTGAGGCGTCTCGAGGCTGATCACACCTCATCTCTGGAACTTCGAAAGGGTCCTTCACACCCTTGGTGCAAATCAAGAAGTTCCCCGCCATACCCGTCTCCACTCGAGAGGAAACACGAGGGTCCCGCCCACATCCAGAGGAGCCCCGTTTCCGCCTGGTAGCTCGAGATGAGGGATCCTTTTCCTGCTTGCTCGGGAAAGAGTCCCGGAGTTCCCGTCGCATCTCAAGAGGAGGCCCTCTCAACAGGAACGGCGATAGGAACTCCAGGGTTTTGCCACCATTCCAAGAGACCCCCAGATGTCTCAGTCCATTCCCGAGGAACCTCTTTTCCCTTCACCGGCTCGTCTTTCACGCCGAGGATCGACTCACACCAAGGTGGCACGTGGCACAGCCCTGTGGGAAACCCTCGTGGCAAAGCCTCGAGGGACAGCCTCGAGGGAAAGCCACAGATCCCTTGATCCACGTGACAGGAAGCGTGACACCACTGCTGCAGCTCGGGAGGTAAGCGCACGTGAATGCCCCCACTCTAGACGAGGCCTGACTCCCCTGGGGAGACTCAGAAGCACCTCAAGATCCATGACAACACTGGAGAGGAATCCTCAGATTCCGGCCCCGACTCCACACAAGGACTGAGGCCGCGGCATGGACGGGAGAGGAATCCCGAGAGGACCCCTAGCAGCTCGCATGTGGACTGGCCTGTCCTGAGGCGACCAGAGCGGGTCCCTGAGGTCCCCGTCGTAACTCGAGAAGACCTGCCGCAAGTCGAAAAAATCCAGGAGGTTCTCCCCTCCATGCGAGAGGAGGCCCATTTCCGCTGAGGCATCTCCAGGCAGATCACACCTCACCTCTGGAACTTCGAAAGGGTCCTTCACACCCTTGGTGCAAATCAAGAAGTTCCCCGACATACCCGTCTCCACTCGTGAGGAAACACGAGGGTCCCGCCCACATCCAGAGGAGCCCCGTTTCCGCCTCGTAGCTCGAGATGAGGGATCCTTTCCCTGCTCCGTCGGGAAAGCGTTCCCGGCGTTCCCGTCCCATCTCAAGAGGAGGCCCTCTCAACAGAACGGCGAGAGGAACTCCAGGGTCGTGCCACCATTCCAAGAGTCTCCCAGATGTCTCAGTCCATTCCAGAGGAACCTCTTTTCCCTTCACCGGCTCGTCTTTCACGCCGAGGATCGACTCACACCAAGGTGGCACGTGGCACAGCCCTGTGGGAAAGCCTCTTGGGAAAGCCTCGAGGGACAGCCTCGAGGGACAGCCTCGAGGGAAAGTCACATATCCCTTGATCCACGTGACAGGAAGCGTGACACTACTGCTGCAGCTCGGGAGGTAAGCGCACGTGCATGCCCCCACTCGAGAAGAGTCCTGACTCCCCTGGGGAGACTCAGAAGCACCCCAGGATCCATGGCAACACTGGAGAGGTATCCTCAGGTTCCGGCCCCGACTCCACACAAGGTCTTAGGCCTCGGCATGGACGGGAGAGGAATCCCGAGATGGCCCCTAGCAACTCGCACGGGGACTGGCCTTTCCTGAGGCGACCAGAGCGGGTCCCTGAGGTCCCCGTCGTAACTCGAGAAGACCTGCCGCAACTCGAGAAAATCCAGGAGGTTCTCCCCTCCAGGCGAGATGAGGCCCTTTTCCGCTGAGGCGTCTAGAGGCTGATCACACCTCACCTCTGGAACTTCGAAAGGGTCCTTCACACCCTTGGTGCAAATCAAGAAGTTCCCCGACATAGCCGTCTCCACTCGAGAGGAAACACGAGGGTCCCGCCCACATCCAGGGGAGCCCTGTTTCCGCCTCGTAGCTCGAGATGAGGGATCCTTTCCCTGCTTCGTCGGGAAAGAGTTCCCGGCATTCCCGTCGCATCTCAAGAGGAGGCCCTCTCAACAGGAACGGCGAGAGGAACTCCAGGGTCGTGCCACCATACCAAGAGTCCCCCAGATGTCTCAGTCCATTCCAGAGGAACCTCTTTTCCCTTCACCGGCTCGTCTTTCACGCCGAGGATCGACTCACACCAAGGTGGCACGTGGCACAGCCCTGTGAGAAAGCCTCGTGGGAAAGCCTCAAGGGACAGCCTCGAGGGAAACCACAGATCCCTTGATCCACGTGACAGGAAGCGTGACACTACTGCTGCAGCTCGGGAGGAAAGCGCACGTGCATTCACCCACTCGAGATGAGGCCTGACTCCCCTGGGGAGACTCAGAAGCACCCCAGGATCCATGGCAACACTGGAGAGGAATCCTCAGGTTCCGGCCCCGACTCCACACAAGGTCTTAGGCCCCGGCATGGACGGGAGAGGAATCCCGAGAGGTCCCCTAGCAACTCGCACGGGGCCTGGCCTTTCCTGAGGCCAGCAGAGCGGGTCCCTGAAGTCCCCGTCGTAAGTCGAGAAGACCTGCCGCAACTGCAGAAAATCCAGGAGGTTCTCCCCTCTAGGCGAGATGAGGCCCATTTCCGCTTAGGCGTCCCGAGGCGGATCACACCTCACCTCTGGAACTTCGAAAGGGTCCTTCACACCCTTGGTGCGAGTCAAGAAGTTCCCCGACATACCCGTCTGCACTCGAGAGGAAACACGAGGGTCCCGCCCACATCCAGAGGAGCCCCATTTCCGCCTCGTAGCTCGAGATAAGGGATCCTTTCCCTGCTTCTTCGGGAAAGAGTTCCAGGCGTTCCTGTCGCATCTCAAGAGGAAGCCATCTCAACAGGAACGGCATGAGGAACTCCAGGGTCGTGCCACCATTCCAAAAGTCCCCCAGATGTCTCAGTCCATTCCAGAGGAACCTCGTTTCCCTTCACCGGCTCGTCTTTCACGCCGAGGATCGACTCACACCAAGGTGGCACGTGGCACAGCCCTGTGGGAAAGCCTCGTGGGAAAGCCTCGAGCGAAAGCCTCGAGAGTAACCACAAATCCCTTGATCCACGTGACAGGTAGCGTGACACTACTGCTGCAGCTCAGGAGGAAAGCGCACGTGAATGTCCCCACTCTAGACGAGGCCTGACTCCCCTGGGGAGACTCAGAAGCACTTCAAGATCCATGGCAACACTGGAGAGGAATCCTCAGATTCCGGTCCCGACTCCACACAAGGTCTTAGGCCCCGGCATGGACGGGAGAGGAATCCCGAGAGGTCCCCTAGCAACTCGCACGGGGACTGGCCTTTCCTGAGGCCACCAGAGCGGATTCCTGAGGTCCCCGTCGTAACTCGAGAAGACCTGCCGCAACTCGAGAAAATCCAGGAGGTTCTCCCCTCCAGGCGAGATGAGGCCCATTTCCGCTGAGGCGTCTCCAGGCTGATCACACCTCACCTCTGGAACTTCGAAAGGGTCCTTCACACCCTTGGTGCAAATCAAGAAGTTCCCCGACATACCCGTCTCCACTCGTGAGGAAACACGAGGGTCCCACCCACATCCAGAGGAGCCCCGTTTCCGCCTCGTAGCTCGAGATGAGGGATCCTTTCCCTGCTCCGTCGGGAAAGCGTTCCCGGCGTTCCCGTCCCATCTCAAGAGGAGGCCCTCTCAACAGAACGGCGAGAGGAACTCCAGGGTCGTGCCACCATTCCAAGAGTCCCCCAGATGTCTCAGTCCATTCCAGAGGAACCTCTTTTCCCTTCACCGGCTCGTCTTTCACGCCGAGGATCGACTCACACCAAGGTGGCACGTGGCACAGCCCTGTGGGAAAGCCTCTTGGGAAAGCCTCGAGGGACAGCCTCGAGGGAAAGTCACATATCCCTTGATCCACGTGACAGGAAGCGTGACACTACTGCTGCAGCTCGGGAGGTAAGCGCACGTGCATGCCCCCACTCGAGAAGAGTCCTGACTCCCCTGGGGAGACTCAGAAGCACCCCAGGATCCATGGCAACACTGGAGAGGTATCCTCAGGTTCCGGCCCCGACTCCACACAAGGTCTTAGGCCTCGGCATGGACGGGAGAGGAATCCCGAGATGGCCCCTAGCAACTCGCATGGGGACTGGCCTTTCCTGAGGCGACCAGAGCGGGTCCCTGAGGTCCCCGTCGTAACTCGAGAAGACCTGCCGCAACTCGAGAAAATCCAGGAGGTTCTCCCCTCCAGGCGAGATGAGGCCCTTTTCCGCTGAGGCGTCTCGAGGCTGATCACACCTCACCTCTGGAACTTCGAAAGGGTCCTTCACACCCTTGGTGCAAATCAAGAAGTTCCCCGACATAGCCGTCTCCACTCGAGAGGAAACACGAGGGTCCCGCCCACATCCAGGGGAGCCCCGTTTCCGCCTCGTAGCTCGAGATGAGGGATCCTTTCCCTGCTTCGTCGGGAAAGAGTTCCCGGCATTCCCGTCGCATCTCAAGAGGAGGCCCTCTCAACAGGAACGGCGAGAGGAACTCCAGGGTCGTGCCACCATACCAAGAGTCCCCCAGATGTCTCAGTCCATTCCAGAGGAACCTCTTTTCCCTTCACCGGCTCGTCTTTCACGCCGAGGATCGACTCACACCAAGGTGGCACGTGGCACAGCCCTGTGAGAAAGCCTCGTGGGAAAGCCTCAAGGGACAGCCTCGAGGGAAACCACAGATCCCTTGATCCACGTGACAGGAAGCGTGACACTACTGCTGCAGCTCGGGAGGAAAGCGCACGTGCATTCACCCACTCGAGATGAGGCCTGACTCCCCTGGGGAGACTCAGAAGCACCCCAGGATCCATGGCAACACTGGAGAGGAATCCTCAGGTTTCGGCCCCGACTCCACACAAGGTCTTAGGCCCCGGCATGGACGGGAGAGTAATCCCGAGAGGTCCCCTAGCAACTCGCACGGGGCCTGGCCTTTCCTGAGGCCAGCAGAGCGGGTCCCTGAGGTCCCCGTCGTAAGTCGAGAAGACCTGCCGCAACTGCAGAAAATCCAGGAGGTTCTCCCCTCTAGGCGAGATGAGGCCCATTTCCGCTTAGGCGTCCCGAGGCGGATCACACCTCACCTCTGGAACTTCGAAAGGGTCCTTCACACCCTTGGTGCGAGTCAAGAAGTTCCCCGACATACCCGTCTGCACTCGAGAGGAAACACGAGGGTCCCGCCCACATCCAGAGGAGCCCCATTTCCGCCTCGTAGCTCGAGATAAGGGATCCTTTCCCTGCTTCTTCGGGAAAGAGTTCCAGGCGTTCCTGTCGCATCTCAAGAGGAAGCCATCTCAACAGGAACGGCATGAGGAACTCCAGGGTCGTGCCACCATTCCAAGAGTCCCCCAGATGTCTCAGTCCATTCCAGAGGAACCTCTTTTCCCTTCACCGGCTCGTCTTTCACGCCGAGGATCGACTCACACCAAGGTGGCACGTGGCACAGCCCTGTGGGAAAGCCTCGTGGGAAAGCCTCGAGCGAAAGCCTCGAGAGTAACCACAAATCCCTTGATCCACGTGACAGGTAGCGTGACACTACTGCTGCAGCACAGGAGGAAAGCGCACGTGAATGTCCCCACTCTAGACGAGGCCTGACTCCCCTGGGGAGACTCAGAAGCACTTCAAGATCCATGGCAACACTGGAGAGGAATCCTCAGATTCCGGTCCCGACTCCACACAAGGTCTTAGGCCCCGGCATGGACGGGAGAGGAATCCCGAGAGGTCCCCTAGCAACTCGCACTGGGACTGGCCTTTCCTGAGGCCACCAGAGCGGATTCCTGAGGTCCCCGTCGTAACTCGAGAAGACCTGCCGCAACTGGAGAAAATCCAGGAGGTTCTCCCCTCCAGGCGAGATGAGGCCCATTTCCGCTGAGGCGTCTCCAGGCTGATCACACCTCACCTCTGGAACTTCGAAAGGGTCCTTCACACCCTTGCTGCAAATCAAGAAGTTCCCCGACATACCCGTCTCCACTCGAGAGGAAACACGAGGGTCCCGCCCACATCCAGAGGAGCCCCGTTTCAGCCTGGTAGCTCAAGATGAGGGATCCTTTCCCTGCTTCATCGGGAAAGAGTTCCCGGCGTTCCCGTCGCATCTCAAGAGGAGGCCCTCTCAACAGGAACGGCGAGAGGAACTCCAGGGTCGTGCCACCATTCCAAGAGACCCCCAGATGTCTCAGTCCATTCCAGAGGAACCTCTTTTCCCTTCACCGGCTCGTCTTTCACGCCGAGGATCGACTCCCACCAAGGTGGCACGTGCCACAGCCCTGTGGGAAAGCCTCGTGGGAAAGCCTCGAGGGACAGCCTCGAGGGAAAGCCACAGATCCCTTGATCCACGTGACAGGAAGCGTGACACTACTGCCGCAGCTCGGGAGGAAAGCGCACGTGCATGTCCCGATTTGAGACGAGGCCTGACTCTACTGGGGAGACACAGAAGCACCCCAAGATCCATGGCAACGCTGGAGAGGAATCCTCAGGTTCCGTCCCTGACCCAACACAAGGCCTGAGGCCCCGGCATGGACGGGAGAGGAATGCCGAGAGGTCCCCTAGCAACCTGCATGAGGACTGGCCTTTCCTGAGGCAACCAGAGCGGTTCCCTGAGGTCCTCGTCGTAACTCGAGAAGACCTGCCGCAACCCGAGCAAATCCAGGAGGTTCTCCCCTCCAGGCAAGATGAGGCCCATTTCCAGAGAGGCGTCTCGAGGCTGATCACACCTCACCTCTGGAACTTCGAAAGGGTCCTTCACACCCTTGGTGCGAGTCAAGAAGTTCCCCGACATACCCGTCTGCACTCGAGAGGAAACACGAGGGTCCCGCCCACATCCAGAGGAGCCCCATTTCCGCCTCGTAGTTCGAGATAAGGGATCCTTTCCATGCTTCGTCGGGAAAGAGTTCCAGGCGTTCCTGTCGCATCTCAAGAGGAAGCCATCTCAACAGGAACGGCGAGAGGAACTCCAGGGTCGTGCCACCATTCCAAGAGTCCCCCAGATGTCTCAGTCCATTCCAGAGGAACCTCGTTTCCCTTCACCGGCTCGTCTTTCACGCCGAGGATCGACTCACACCAAGGTGGCACGTGGCACAGCCCTGTGGGAAAGCCTCGTGGGAAAGCCTCGAGGGACAGCCTCGAGGGAAAGCCACAGATCCCTTGATCCAGGTGACAGGAAGCGTGACACTACTGCTGCAGCTCGGGAGGTAAGCGCACGTGCATGCCCCCACTCGAGACGAGGCCTGACTCCCTGGGGAGACTCAGAAGCACCCCAAGATCCATGGCAACACTGGAGAGGAATCCTCAGGTTCCGGCCCCGACTCCACACAAGGTCTTAGGCCCCGGCATGGACGGGAGAGGAATCCCGAGATGGCCCCTAGCAACTCGCACGGGGACTGGCCTTTCCTGAGGCCACCAGAGCGGATCCCTGATGTCCCCTTCGTAACTCGAGAAGACCTGCCGCAACTCGAGAAAATCCAGGAGGTTCTCCCCTCCAGGCGAGATGAGGCCCATTTCCGCTGAGGCGTCTCGAGGCTGATCACACCTCACCTCTGGAACTTCGAAAGGGTCCTTCACACCCTTGCTGCAAATCAAGAAGTTCCCCGACATACCCGTCTCCACTCGAGAGGAAACACGAGGGTCCCGCCCACATCCAGAGGCGCCCCGTTTCCGCCTGGTAGCTCGAGATGAGGGATCCTTTCCCTGCTTCATCGGGAAAGAGTTCCCGGCGTTCCCGTCGCATCTCAAGAGGAGGCCCTCTCAACAGGAACGGCGAGAGGAACTCCAGGGTCGTGCCACCATTCCAAGAGTCCCCCAGATGTCTCAGTCCATTCCAGAGGAACCTCTTTTCCCTTCACCGGCTCGTCTTTGACGCCGAGGATCGACTCACACCAAGGTGGCACGTGGCACAGCCCTGTGGGAAAGCCTCGTGGGAAAGCGTCGAGGTACAGCCTCGAGGGAAAGCCACAGATCCCTTGATCCACGTGACAGGAAGCGTGACACTACTGCTGCAGCTCGGGAGGTAAGCGCACGTGCATGCCCCCACTCGAGACGAGGCCTGACTCCCCTGGGGAGACTCAGAATCACCCCAAGATCCATGGCAACACTGGAGAGGAATCCTCAGGTTCCAGCCCCGTCTCCACACAAGGTCTTAGGCCCCGGCATGGACGGGAGAGGAATCCGGAGATGGCCCCTAGCAACTCGCACGGGGACTGGCCTTTCCTGAGGCCACCAGAGCGGGTCCCTGAGGTCCCCGTCGTAACTCGAGAAGACCTGCCGCAACTCGAGAAATTCCAGGAGGTTCTCCCCTCCAGGCGAGATGAGGCCCTTTTCCGCTGAGGCGTCTAGAGGCTGATCACACCTCACCTCTGGAACTTCGAAAGGGTCCTTCACACCCTTGGTGCAAATCAAGAAGTTCCCCGACATAGCCGTCTCCACTCGAGAGGAAACACGAGGGTCCCGCCCACATCCAGGGGAGCCCCGTTTCCGCCTCGTAGCTCGAGATGAGGGATCCTTTCACTGCTTCGTCGGGAAAGAGTTCCCGGCATTCCCGTCGCATCTCAAGAGGAGGCCCTCTCAACAGGAACGGCGAGAGGAACTCCAGGGTCGTGCCACCATACCAAGAGTCCCCCAGATGTTTCAGTCCATTCCAGAGGAACCTCTTTTCCCTTCACTGGCTCGTCTTTCACGGCGAGGATCGACTCACACCAAGGTGGCACGTGGCACAGCCCTGTGAGAAAGCCTCGTGTGAAAGCCTCAAGGGACAGCCTCGAGTGAAACCACAGATCCCTTGATCCACGTGACAGGAAGCGTGACACTACTGCTGCAGCTCGGGAGGAAAGCGCACGTGCATTCACCCACTCGAGATGAGGCCTGACTCCCCTGGGGAGACTCAGAAGCACCCCAGGATCCATGGCAACACTGGAGAGGAATCCTCAGGTTACGGCCCCGACTCCACACAAGGTCTTAGGCCCCGGCATGGACGGGAGAGGAATCCCGAGAGGTCCCCTAGCAACTCGCACGGGGCCTGGCCTTTCCTGAGGCCAGCAGAGCGGGTCCCTGAGGTCCCCGTCGTAAGTCGAGAAGACCTGCCGCAACTGCAGAAAATCCAGGAGGTTCTCCCCTCTAGGCGAGATGAGGCCCATTTCCGCTTAGGCGTCCCGAGGCGGATCACACCTCACCTCTGGAACTTCGAAAGGGTCCTTCACACCCTTGGTGCGAGTCAAGAAGTTCCCCGACATACCCGTCTGCACTCGAGAGGAAACACGAGGGTCCCGCCCACATCCAGAGGAGCCCCATTTCCGCCTCGTAGCTCGAGATAAGGGATCCTTTCCCTGCTTCTTCGGGAAAGAGTTCCAGGCGTTCCTGTCGCATCTCAAGAGGAAGCCATCTCAACAGGAACGGCGAGAGGAACTCCAGGGTCGTGCCACCATTCCAAGAGTCCCCCAGATGTCTCAGTCCATTCCAGAGGAACCTCGTTTCCCTTCACCGGCTCGTCTTTCACGCCGAGGATCGACTCACACCAAGGTGGCACGTGGCACAGCCCTGTGGGAAAGCCTCGTGGGAAAGCCTCGAGGGACAGCCTCGAGGGAAAGCCACAAATCCCTTGATCCACGTGACAGGTAGCGTGACACTACTGCTGCAGCTCAGGAGGAAAGCGCACGTGAATGTCCCCACTGTAGACGAGCCCTGACTCCCCTGGGGAGACTCAGAAGCACTTCAAGATCCATGGCAACACTGGAGAGGAATCCTCAGATTCCGGTCCCGACTCCACACAAGGTCTTAGGCCCCGGCATGGACGGGAGAGGAATCCCGAGAGGTCCCCTAGCAACTCGCACGGGGACTGGCCTTTCCTGAGGCCACCAGAGCGGATTCCTGAGGTCCCCGTCGTAACTCGAGAAGACCTGCCGCAACTCGAGAAAATCCAGGAGGTTCTCCCCTCCAGGCGAGATGAGGCCCATTTCCGCTGAGGCGTCTCCAGGCTGATCACACCTCACCTCTGGAACTTCGAAAGGGTCCTTCACACCCTTGGTGCAAATCAAGAAGTTCCCCGACATACCCGTCTCCACTCGAGAGGAAACATGTGGGTCCCGCCCACATCCAGAGGAGCCCCGTTTCCGCCTCATAGCTCGAGATGAGGGATCCTTTCCCTGCTCCGTCGGGAAAGAGTTCCCGGCGTTCCCATCGCATCTCAAGTGGAGGCCCACTCAACAGAACAGCGAGAGGAACTCCAGGGTCGTGCCACCATTCCAAGAGTCCACCAGATGTCTCAGTCCATTCCAGAGGAACCTCTTTTCCCTTCACCGGCTCGTCTTTCACGCCGAGGATCGACTCACACCAAGGTGGCACGTGGCACAGCCCTGTGGGAAAGCCTCGTGGGAAAGCCTCGAGGGACAGCCTCGAGGGAAAGCCACAGATCCCTTGATCCACGTGACAGGAAGCGTGACACTACTGCTGCAGCTCGGGAGGTAAGTGCACGTGCATGCCCGCAATCGAGACGAGGCCTGACTCCCCTGGGGAGACGCAGAAGCACCCCAAGATCCATGGCAACACTGGAGAGGAATCCTCAGGTTCCTGCCCCGACTCCACACAAGGTCTTAGGCCCCGGCATGGACGGGAGAGGAATCCCGAGATGGCCCCTAGCAACTCGCATGGGGACTGGCCTTTCCTGAGGCCACCAGAGCGGGTCCCTGAGGTCCCCGTCGTAACTCGAGAAGACCTGCCGCAACTCGAGAAAATCCAGGAGGTTCTCCCCTCCAGGCGAGATGAGGCCCATTTCCGCTGAGGCGTCTCGAGGCGGATCACACCTCACCTCTGGAACTTCGAAAGGGTCCTTCACACCCTTGGTGCAAATCAAGAAGTTCCCCGCCATACCCGTCTCCACTCGAGAGGAAACACGAGGGTCCCGCCCACATCCAGAGGAGCCCCGTTTCCGCCTGGTAGCTCGAGATGAGGGATCCTTTTCCTGCTTGCTCGGGAAAGAGTCCCGGAGTTCCCGTCGCATCTCAAGAGGAGGCCCTCTCAACAGGAACGGCGATAGGAACTCCAGGGTCGTGCCACCATTCCAAGAGACCCCCAGATGTCTCAGTCCATTCCAGAGGAACCTCTTTTCCCTTCACCGGCTCGTCTTTCTCGCCGAGGATCGACTCACACCAAGGTGGCACGTGGCACAGCCCTGTGGGAAAGCCTCGTGGCAAAGCCTCGAGGGACAGCCTCGAGGGAAAGCCACAGATCCCTTGATCCACGTGACAGGAAGCGTGACACCACTGCTGCAGCTCGGGAGGTAAGCGCACGTGAATGCCCCCACTCTAGACGAGGCCTGACTCCCCTGGGGAGACTCAGAAGCACCCCAAGATCCATGGCAACACTGGAGAGGAATCCTCAGATTCCGGCCCCGACTCCACACAAGGTCTTAGGCCTCGGCATGGACGGGAGAGGAATCCCGAGATGGCCCCTAGCAACTCGCACGGGGACTGGCCTTTCCTGAGGCGACCAGAGCGGGTCCCTGAGGTCCCCGTCGTAACTCGAGAAGACCTGCCGCAACTCGAGAAAATCCAGGAGGTTCTCCCCTCCAGGCAAGATGAGGCCATTTTCCGCTGAGGCGTCTAGAGGCTGATCACACCTCACCTCTGGAACTTCGAAAGGGTCCTTCACACCCTTGGTGCAAATCAAGAAGTTCCCCGACATAGCCGTCTCCACTCGAGAGGAAACACGAGGGTCCCGCCCACATCCAGGGGAGCCCCGTTTCCGCCTCGTAGCTCGAGATGAGGGATCCTTTCCCTGCTTCGTCGGGAAAGAGTTCCCGGCATTCCCGTCGCATCTCAAGAGGAGGCCCTCTCAACAGGAACGGCGAGAGGAACTCCAGGGTCGTGCCACCATACCAAGAGTCCCCCAGATGTCTCAGTCCATTCCAGAGGAACCTCTTTTCCCTTCACCGGCTCGTCTTTCACGCCGAGGATCGACTCACACCAAGGTGGCACGTGGCACAGCCCTGTGAGAAAGCCTCGTGGGAATGCCTCAAGGGACAGCCTCGAGGGAAACCACAGATCCCTTGATCCACGTGACAGGAAGCGTGACACTACTGCTGCAGCTCGGGAGGAAAGCGCACGTGCATTCACCCACTCGAGATGAGGCCTGACTCCCCTGGGGAGACTCAGAAGCACCCCAGGATCCATGGCAACACTGGAGAGGAATCCTCAGGTTCCGGCCCCGACTCCACACAAGGTCTTAGGCCCCGGCATGGACGGGAGAGGAATCCCGAGATGGCCCCTAGCAACTCGCACGGGGACTGGCCTTTCCTGAGGCCACCAGAGCGGATCCCTGATGTCCCCTTCGTAACTCGAGAAGACCTGCCGCAACTCGAGAAAATCCAGGAGGTTCTCCCCTCCAGGCGAGATGAGGCCCATTTCCGCTGAGGCGTCTCGAGGCTGATCACACCTCACCTCTGGAACTTCGAAAGGGTCCTTCACACCCTTGCTGCAAATCAAGAAGTTCCCCGACATACCCGTCTCCACTCGAGAGGAAACACGAGGGTCCCGCCCACATCCAGAGGAGCCCCGTTTCCGCCTGGTAGCTCGAGATGAGGGATCCTTTCCCTGCTTCATCGGGAAAGAGTTCCCGGCGTTCCCGTCGCATCTCAAGAGGAGGCCCTCTCAACAGGAACGGCGAGAGGAACTCCAGGGTCGTGCCACCATTCCAAGAGTCCCCCAGATGTCTCAGTCCATTCCAGAGGAACCTCTTTTCCCTTCACCGGCTCGTCTTTGACGCCGAGGATCGACTCACACCAAGGTGGCACGTGGCACAGCCCTGTGGGAAAGCCTCGTGGGAAAGCGTCGAGGTACAGCCTCGAGGGAAAGCCACAGATCCCTTGATCCACGTGACAGGAAGCGTGACACTACTGCTGCAGCTCGGGAGGTAAGCGCACGTGCATGCCCCCACTCGAGACGAGGCCTGACTCCCCTGGGGAGACTCAGAATCACCCCAAGATCCATGGCAACACTGGAGAGGAATCCTCAGGTTCCAGCCCCGTCTCCACACAAGGTCTTAGGCCCCGGCATGGACGGGAGAGGAATCCGGAGATGGCCCCTAGCAACTCGCACGGGGACTGGCCTTTCCTGAGGCCACCAGAGCGGGTCCCTGAGGTCCCCGTCGTAACTCGAGAAGACCTGCCGCAACTCGAGAAATTCCAGGAGGTTCTCCCCTCCAGGCGAGATGAGGCCCTTTTCCGCTGAGGCGTCTAGAGGCTGATCACACCTCACCTCTGGAACTTCGAAAGGGTCCTTCACACCCTTGGTGCAAATCAAGAAGTTCCCCGACATAGCCGTCTCCACTCGAGAGGAAACACGAGGGTCCCGCCCACATCCAGGGGAGCCCCGTTTCCGCCTCGTAGCTCGAGATGAGGGATCCTTTCACTGCTTCGTCGGGAAAGAGTTCCCGGCATTCCCGTCGCATCTCAAGAGGAGGCCCTCTCAACAGGAACGGCGAGAGGAACTCCAGGGTCGTGCCACCATACCAAGAGTCCCCCAGATGTTTCAGTCCATTCCAGAGGAACCTCTTTTCCCTTCACTGGCTCGTCTTTCACGGCGAGGATCGACTCACACCAAGGTGGCACGTGGCACAGCCCTGTGAGAAAGCCTCGTGTGAAAGCCTCAAGGGACAGCCTCGAGTGAAACCACAGATCCCTTGATCCACGTGACAGGAAGCGTGACACTACTGCTGCAGCTCGGGAGGAAAGCGCACGTGCATTCACCCACTCGAGATGAGGCCTGACTCCCCTGGGGAGACTCAGAAGCACCCCAGGATCCATGGCAACACTGGAGAGGAATCCTCAGGTTCCGGCCCCGACTCCACACAAGGTCTTAGGCCCCGGCATGGACGGGAGAGGAATCCCGAGAGGTCCCCTAGCAACTCGCACGGGGCCTGGCCTTTCCTGAGGCCAGCAGAGCGTGTCCCTGAGGTCCCCGTCGTAAGTCGAGAAGACCTGCCGCAACTGCAGAAAATCCAGGAGGTTCTCCCCTCTAGGCGAGATGAGGCCCATTTCCGCTTAGGCGTCCCGAGGCGGATCACACCTCACCTCTGGAACTTCGAAAGGGTCCTTCACACCCTTGGTGCGAGTCAAGAAGTTCCCCGACATACCCGTCTGCACTCGAGAGGAAACACGAGGGTCCCGCCCACATCCAGAGGAGCCCCATTTCCGCCTCGTAGCTCGAGATAAGGGATCCTTTCCCTGCTTCTTCGGGAAAGAGTTCCAGGCGTTCCTGTCGCATCTCAAGAGGAAGCCATCTCAACAGGAACGGCGAGAGGAACTCCAGGGTCGTGCCACCATTCCAAGAGTCCCCCAGATGTCTCAGTCCATTCCAGAGGAACCTCGTTTCCCTTCACCGGCTCGTCTTTCACGCCGAGGATCGACTCACACCAAGGTGGCACGTGGCACAGCCCTGTGGGAAAGCCTCGTGGGAAAGCCTCGAGGGACAGCCTCGAGGGAAAGCCACAAATCCCTTGATCCACGTGACAGGTAGCGTGACACTACTGCTGCAGCTCAGGAGGAAAGCGCACGTGAATGTCCCCACTCTAGACGAGCCCTGACTCCCCTGGGGAGACTCAGAAGCACTTCAAGATCCATGGCAACACTGGAGAGGAATCCTCAGATTCCGGTCCCGACTCCACACAAGGTCTTAGGCCCCGGCATGGACGGGAGAGGAATCCCGAGAGGTCCCCTAGCAACTCGCACGGGGACTGGCCTTTCCTGAGGCCACCAGAGCGGATTCCTGAGGTCCCCGTCGTAACTCGAGAAGACCTGCCGCAACTCGAGAAAATCCAGGAGGTTCTCCCCTCCAGGCGAGATGAGGCCCATTTCCGCTGAGGCGTCTCCAGGCTGATCACACCTCACCTCTGGAACTTCGAAAGGGTCCTTCACACCCTTGGTGCAAATCAAGAAGTTCCCCGACATACCCGTCTCCACTCGAGAGGAAACATGTGGGTCCCGCCCACATCCAGAGGAGCCCCGTTTCCGCCTCATAGCTCGAGATGAGGGATCCTTTCCCTGCTCCGTCGGGAAAGAGTTCCCGGCGTTCCCGTCGCATCTCAAGTGGAGGCCCACTCAACAGAACAGCGAGAGGAACTCCAGGGTCGTGCCACCATTCCAAGAGTCCACCAGATGTCTCAGTCCATTCCAGAGGAACCTCTTTTCCCTTCACCGGCTCGTCTTTCACGCCGAGGATCGACTCACACCAAGGTGGCACGTGGCACAGCCCTGTGGGAAAGCCTCGTGGGAAAGCCTCGAGGGACAGCCTCGAGGGAAAGCCACAGATCCCTTGATCCACGTGACAGGAAGCGTGACACTACTGCTGCAGCTCGGGAGGTAAGTGCACGTGCATGCCCGCAATCGAGACGAGGCCTGACTCCCCTGGGGAGACTCAGAAGCACCCCAAGATCCATGGCAACACTGGAGAGGAATCCTCAGGTTCCTGCCCCGACTCCACACAAGGTCTTAGGCCCCGGCATGGACGGGAGAGGAATCCCGAGATGGCCCCTAGCAACTCGCATGGGGACTGGCCTTTCCTGAGGCCACCAGAGCGGGTCCCTGAGGTCCCCGTCGTAACTCGAGAAGACCTGCCGCAACTCGAGAAAATCCAGGAGGTTCTCCCCTCCAGGCGAGATGAGGCCCATTTCCGCTGAGGCGTCTCGAGGCGGATCACACCTCACCTCTGGAACTTCGAAAGGGTCCTTCACACCCTTGGTGCAAATCAAGAAGTTCCCCGCCATACCCGTCTCCACTCGAGAGGAAACACGAGGGTCCCGCCCACATCCAGAGGAGCCCCGTTTCCGCCTGGTAGCTCGAGATGAGGGATCCTTTTCCTGCTTGCTCGGGAAAGAGTCCCGGAGTTCCCGTCGCATCTCAAGAGGAGGCCCTCTCAACAGGAACGGCGATAGGAACTCCAGGGTCGTGCCACCATTCCAAGAGACCCCCAGATGTCTCAGTCCATTCCAGAGGAACCTCTTTTCCCTTCACCGGCTCGTCTTTCTCGCCGAGGATCGACTCACACCAAGGTGGCACGTGGCACAGCCCTGTGGGAAAGCCTCGTGGCAAAGCCTCGAGGGACAGCCTCGAGGGAAAGCCACAGATCCCTTGATCCACGTGACAGGAAGCGTGACACCACTGCTGCAGCTCGGGAGGTAAGCGCACGTGAATGCCCCCACTCTAGACGAGGCCTGACTCCCCTGGGGAGACTCAGAAGCACCCCAAGATCCATGGCAACACTGGAGAGGAATCCTCAGATTCCGGCCCCGACTCCACACAAGGTCTTAGGCCTCGGCATGGACGGGAGAGGAATCCCGAGATGGCCCCTAGCAACTCGCACGGGGACTGGCCTTTCCTGAGGCGACCAGAGCGGGTCCCTGAGGTCCCCGTCGTAACTCGAGAAGACCTGCCGCAACTCGAGAAAATCCAGGAGGTTCTCCCCTCCAGGCAAGATGAGGCCATTTTCCGCTGAGGCGTCTAGAGGCTGATCACACCTCACCTCTGGAACTTCGAAAGGGTCCTTCACACCCTTGGTGCAAATCAAGAAGTTCCCCGACATAGCCGTCTCCACTCGAGAGGAAACACGAGGGTCCCGCCCACATCCAGGGGAGCCCCGTTTCCGCCTCGTAGCTCGAGATGAGGGATCCTTTCCCTGCTTCGTCGGGAAAGAGTTCCCGGCATTCCCGTCGCATCTCAAGAGGAGGCCCTCTCAACAGGAACGGCGAGAGGAACTCCAGGGTCGTGCCACCATACCAAGAGTCCCCCAGATGTCTCAGTCCATTCCAGAGGAACCTCTTTTCCCTTCACCGGCTCGTCTTTCACGCCGAGGATCGACTCACACCAAGGTGGCACGTGGCACAGCCCTGTGAGAAAGCCTCGTGGGAATGCCTCAAGGGACAGCCTCGAGGGAAACCACAGATCCCTTGATCCACGTGACAGGAAGCGTGACACTACTGCTGCAGCTCGGGAGGAAAGCGCACGTGCATTCACCCACTCGAGATGAGGCCTGACTCCCCTGGGGAGACTCAGAAGCACCCCAGGATCCATGGCAACACTGGAGAGGAATCCTCAGGTTCCGGCCCCGACTCCACACAAGGTCTTAGGCCCCGGCATGGACGGGAGAGGAATCCCGAGAGGTCCCCTAGCAACTCGCACAGGGACTGGCCTTTCCTGAGGCCACCAGAGCGGATTCCTGAGGTCCCCGTCGTAACTCGAGAAGACCTGCCGCAACTCGAGAAAATCCAGGAGGTTCTCCCCTCCAGGCGAGATGAGGCCCATTTCCGCTGAGGCGTCTCCAGGCTGATCACACCTCACCTCTGGAACTTCGAAAGGGTCCTTCACACCCTTGCTGCAAATCAAGAAGTTCCCCGACATACCCGTCTCCACTCGAGAGGAAACACGAGTGTCCCGCCCACATCCAGAGGAGCCCCGTTTCAGCCTGGTAGCTCAAGATGAGGGATCCTGTCCCTGCTTCATCGGGAAAGAGTTCCCGGCGTTCCCGTCGCATCTCAAGAGGAGGCCCTCTCAACAGGAACGGCGAGAGGAACTCCAGGGTCGTGCCACCATTCCAAGAGACCCCCAGATGTCTCAGTCCATTCCAGAGGAACCTCTTTTCCCTTCACCGGCTCGTCTTTCACGCCGAGGATCGACTCACACCAAGGTGGCACGTGCCACAGCCCTGTGGGAAAGCCTCGTGGGAAAGCCTCGAGGGACAGCCTCGAGGGAAAGCCACAGATCCCTTGATCCACGTGACAGGAAGCGTGACACTACTGCCGCAGCTCGGGAGGAAAGCACACGTGCATGTCCCGATTTGAGACGAGGCCTGACTCTCCTGGGGAGACACAGAAGCACCCCAAGATCCATGGCAACACTGGAGAGGAATCCTCAGGTTCCGTCCCTGACTCCACACAAGGCCTGAGGCCCCGGCATGGACGGGAGAGGAATGCCGAGAGGTCCCCTAGCAACCTGCATGAGGACTGGCCTTTCCTGAGGCAACCAGAGCGGTTCCCTGAGGTCCTCGTCGTAGCTCGAGAAGACCTGCCGCAACCCGAGCAAATCCAGGAGGTTCTCCCCTCCAGGCAAGATGAGGCCCATTTCCAGAGAGGCGTCTCGAGGCTGATCACACCTCACCTTTGGAACTTCGAAAGGGTCCTTCACACCCTTGGGGCGAGTCAAGAAGTTCCCCGACATACCCGTCTGCACTCGAGAGGAAACACGAGGGTCCCGCCCACATCCAGAGGAGCCCCATTTCCGCCTCGTAGTTCGAGATAAGGGATCCTTTCCATGCTTCGTCGGGAAAGAGTTCCAGGCGTTCCTGTCGCATCTCAAGAGGAAGCCATCTCAACAGGAACGGCGAGAGGAACTCCAGGGTCGTGCCACCATTCCAAGAGTCCCCCAGATGTCTCAGTCCATTCCAGAGGAACCTCGTTTCCCTTCACCGGCTCGTCTTTCACGCCGAGGATCGACTCACACCAAGGTGGCACGTGGCACAGCCCTGTGGGAAAGCCTCGTGGGAAAGCCTCGAGGGACAGCCTCGAGGGAAAGCCACAGATCCCTTGATCCAGGTGACAGGAAGCGTGACACTACTGCTGCAGCTCGGGAGGTAAGCGCACGTGCATGCCCCCACTCGAGACGAGGCCTGACTCCCCTGGGGAGACTCAGAAGCACCCCAAGATCCATGGCAACACTGGAGAGGAATCCTCAGGTTCCGGCCCCGACTCCACACAAGGTCTTAGGCCGCGGGATGGACGGGAGAGGAATCCCGAGATGGCCCCTAGCAACTCGCACGGGGACTGGCCTTTCCTGAGGCCACCAGAGCGGATCCCTGAGGTCCCCTTCGTAACTCGAGAAGACCTGCCGCAACTCGAGAAAATCCAGGAGGTTCTCCCCTCCAGGCGAGATGAGGCCCATTTCCGCTGAGCCGTCTCTAGGCTGATCACACCTCACCTCTGGAACTTCGAAAGGGTCCTTCACACCCTTGCTGCAAATCAAGAAGTTCCCCGACATACCCGTCTCCACTCGAGAGGAAACACGAGGGTCCCGCCCACATCCAGCGGAGCCCCGTTTCCGCCTGGTAGCTCGAGATGAGGGATCCTTTCCCTGCTTGCTCGGGAAAGAGTTCCCGGCGTTCCCGTCGCATCTCAAGACGAGGCCCTCTCAACAGGAACGGCGAGAGGAACTCCAGGGTCGTGCCACCATTCCAAGAGTCCCCCAGATGTCTCAGTCCATTCCAGAGGAACCTCTTTTCCCTTCACCGGCTCGTCTTTCACGCCGAGGATCGACTCACACCAAGGTGGCACGTGGCACAGCCCTGTGGGAAAGCCTCGTGGGAAAGCGTCGAGGTACAGCCTCGAGGGAAAGCCACAGATCCCTTGATCCACGTGACAGGAAGCGTGACACTACTGCTGCAGCTCGGGAGGTAAGCGCACGTGCATGCCCCCACTCGAGACGAGGCCTGACTCCCCTGGGGAGACTCAGAATCACCCCAAGATCCATGGCAACACTGGAGAGGAATCCTCAGGTTCCGGCCCCGTCTCCACACAAGGTCTTAGGCCCCGGCATGGACGGGAGAGGAATCCGGAGATGGCCCCTAGCAACTCGCACGGGGACTGGCCTTTCCTGAGGCCCCCAGAGCGGATCCCTGAGGTCCCCTTCGTAACTCGAGAAGACCTCCCGCAACTCGAGAAAATCCAGGAGGTTTTCCCCTCCAGGCGAGATGAGGCCCATTTCCGCTGAGGCGTCTCGAGGCTGATCACACCTCACCTCTGGAACTTCGAAAGGGTCCTTCACACCCTTGCTGCAAATCAAGAAGTTCCCCGACATAGCCGTCTCCACTCGAGAGGAAACACGAGGGTCCCGCCCACATCCAGAGGAGCCCCGTTTCCGCCTGGTAGCTCGAGATGAGGGATCCTTTCCCTGCTTGCTCGGGAAAGAGTTCCCGGCGTTCCCGTCGCATCTCAAGAGGAGGCCCTCTCAACAGGAACGGCGAGAGGAACTCCAGGGTCGTGCCACCATTCCAAGAGTCCCCCAGATGTCTCAGTCCATTCCAGAGGAACCTCTTTTCCCTTCACCGGCTCGTCTTTCACGCCGAGGATCGACTCACACCAAGGTGGCACGTGGCACAGCCCTGTGGGAAAGCCTCGTGGGAAAGCGTCGAGGTACAGCCTCGAGGGAAAGCCACAGATCCCTTGATCCACGTGACAGGAAGCGTGACACTACTGCTGCAGCTCGGGAGGTAAGCGCACGTGCATGCCCCCACTCGAGATGAGGCCTGACTCCCCTGGGGAGACTCAGAATCACCCCAAGATCCATGGCAGCACTGGAGAGGAATCCTCAGGTTCCGGCCCCGTCTCCACACAAGGTCTTAGGCCCCGGCATGGACGGGAGAGGAATCCGGAGATGGCCCCTAGCAACTCGCACGGGGACTGGCCTTTCCTGAGGCCACCAGAGCGGGTCCCTGAGGTCCCCGTCGTAACTCGAGAAGACCTGCCGCAACTCGAGAAAATCCAGGAGGTTCTCCCCTCCAGGCGAGATGAGGCCCTTTTCCGCTGAGGCGTCTAGAGGCTGATCACACCTCACCTCTGGAACTTCGAAAGGGTCCTTCACACCCTTGGTGCAAATCAAGAAGTTCCCCGACATAGCCGTCTCCACTCGAGAGGAAACACGAGGGTCCCGCCCACATCCAGGGGAGCCCCGTTTCCGCCTCGTAGCTCGAGATGAGGGATCCTTTCCCTGCTTCGTCGGGAAAGAGTTCCCGGCATTCCCGTCGCATCTCAAGAGGAGGCCCTCTCAACAGGAACGGCGAGAGGAACTCCAGGGTCGTGCCACCATACCAAGAGTCCCCCAGATGTCTCAGTCCATTCCAGAGGAACCTCTTTTCCCTTCACCGGCTCGTCTTTCACGCCGAGGATCGACTCACACCAAGGTGGCACGTGGCACAGCCCTGTGAGAAAGCCTCGTGGGAAAGCCTCAAGGGACAGCCTCGAGGGAAACCACAGATCCCTTGATCCACGTGACAGGAAGCGTGACACTACTGCTGCAGCTCGGGAGAAAAGCGCACGTGCATTCACCCACTCGAGATGAGGCCTGACTCCCCTGGGGAGACTCAGAAGCACCCCAGGATCCATGGCAACACTGGAGAGGAATCCTCAGGTTCCGGCCCCGACTCCACACAAGGTCTTAGGCCCCGGCATGGACGGGAGAGGAATCCCGAGATGGCCCCTAGCAACTCGCACGGGGACTGGCCTTTCCTGAGGCCACCAGAGCGGGTCCCTGAGGTCCCCGTCGTAAGTCGAGAAGACCTGCCGCAACTGCAGAAAATCCAGGAGGTTCTCCCCTCTAGGCGAAATGAGGCCCATTTCCGCTTAGGCGTCCCGAGGCGGATCACACCTCACCTCTGGAACTTCGAAAGGGTCCTTCACACCCTTGGTGCGAGTCAAGAAGTTCCCCGACATACCCGTCTGCACTCGAGAGGAAACACGAGGGTCCCGCCCACATCCAGAGGAGCCCCATTTCCGCCTCGTAGCTCGAGATAAGGGATCCTTTCCCTGCTTCTTCGGGAAAGAGTTCCAGGCGTTCCTGTCGCATCTCAAGAGGAAGCCATCTCAACAGGAACGGCGAAAGGAACTCCAGGGTCTTGCCACCATTCCAAGAGTCCCCCAGATGTCTCAGTCCATTCCAGAGGAACCTCGTTTCCCTTCACCGGCTCGTCTTTCACGCCGAGGATCGACTCACACCAAGGTGGCACGTGGCACAGCCCTGTGGGAAAGCCTCGTGGGAAAGCCTCGAGCGAAAGCCTCGAGAGTAACCACAAATCCCTTGATCCACGTGACAGGTAGCGTGACACTACTGCTGCAGCTCAGGAGGAAAGCGCACGTGAATGTCCCCACTCTAGACGAGGCCTGACTCCCCTGGGGAGACTCAGAAGCACTTCAAGATCCATGGCAACACTGGAGAGGAATCCTCAGATTCCGGTCCCGACTCCACACAAGGTCTTAGGCCCCGGCATGGATGGGAGAGGAATCCCGAGAGGTCCCCTAGCAACTCGCACGGGGACTGGCCTTTCCTGAGGCCACCAGAGCGGATTCCTGAGGTCCCCTTCGTAACTCGAGAAGACCTGCCGCAACTCGAGAAAATCCAGGAGGTTCTCCCCTCCAGGCGAGATGAGGCCCATTTCCGCTGAGGCGTCTCCAGGCTGATCACACCTCACCTCTGGAACTTCGAAAGGGTCCTTCACACCCTTGGTGCAAATCAAGAAGTTCCCCGACATACCCGTCTCCACTCGAGAGGAAACACGAGGGTCCCGCTCACATCCAGAGGAGCCCCGTTTCAGCCTGGTAGCTCAAGATGAGGGATCCTTTCCCTGCTTCATCGGGAAAGAGTTCCCGGCGTTCCCGTCGCATCTCAAGAGGAGGCCCTCTCAACAGGAACGGCGAGAGGAACTCCAGGGTCGTGCCACCATTCCAAGAGACCCCCAGATGTCTCAGTCCATTCCAGAGGAACCTCTTTTCCCTTCACCGGCTCGTCTTTCACGCCGAGGATCGACTCACACCAAGGTGGCACGTGCCACAGCCCTGTGGGAAAGCCTCGTGGGAAAGCCTCGAGGGACAGCCTCGAGGGAAAGCCACAGATCCCTTGATCCACGTGACAGGAAGCGTGACACTACTGCTGCAGCTCGGGAGGTAAGCGCACGTGCATGCCCCCACTCGAGACGAGGCCTGACTCCCCTGGGGAGACTCAGAATCACCCCAAGATCCATGGCAACACTGGAGAGGAATCCTCAGGTTCCGGCCCCGTCTCCACACAAGGTCTTAGGCCCCGGCATGGACGGGAGAGGAATCCGGAGATGGCCCCTAGCAACTCGCACGGGGACTGGCCTTTCTTGAGGCCACCAGAGCGGGTCCCTGAGGTCCCCGTCGTAACTCGAGAAGACCTGCCGCAACTCGAGAAAATCCAGGAGGTTCTCCCCTCCAGGCGAGATGAGGCCCTTTTCCGCTGAGGCGTCTAGAGGCTGATCACACCTCACCTCTGGAACTTCGAAAGGGTCCTTCACACCCTTGGTGCGAGTCAAGAAGTTCCCCGACATACCCGTCTGCACTCGAGAGGAAACACGAGGGTCCCGCCCACATCCAGAGGAGCCCCATTTCCGCCTCGTAGTTCGAGATAAGGGATCCTTTCCATGCTTCGTCGGGAAAGAGTTCCAGGCGTTCCTGTCGCATCTCAAGAGGAAGCCATCTCAACAGGAACGGCGAGAGGAACTCCAGGGTCGTGCCACCATTCCAAGAGTCCCCCAGATGTCTCAGTCCATTCCAGAGGAACCTCGTTTCCCTTCACCGGCTCGTCTTTCACGCCGAGGATCGACTCACACCAAGGTGGCACGTGGCACAGCCCTGTGGGAAAGCCTCGTGGGAAAGCCTCGAGGGACAGCCTCGAGGGAAAGCCACAGATCCCTTGATCCAGGTGACAGGAAGCGTGACACTACTGCTGCAGCTCGGGAGGTAAGCGCACGTGCATGCCCCCACTCGAGACGAGGCCTGACTCCCCTGGGGAGACTCAGAAGCACCCCAAGGTCTATGGCAACACTGGAGAGGAATCCTCAGGTTCCGGCCCCGACTCCACACAAGGTCTTAGGCAACGGCATGGACGGGAGAGGAATCCCGAGATGGCCCCTAGCAACTCGCACGGGGACTGGCCTTTCCTGAGGCCACCAGAGCGGATCCCTGAGGTCCCCTGCGTAACTCGAGAAGACCTGCCGCAACTCGAGAAAATCCAGGAGGTTCTCCCCTCCAGGCGAGATGAGGCCCATTTCCGCTGAGGCGTCTCGAGGCTGATCACACCTCACCTCTGGAACTTCGAAAGGGTCCTTCACACCCTTGGTGCAAATCAAGAAGTTCCCCGACATACCCGTCTCCACTCGAGAGGAAACACGAGGGTCCCGCTCACATCCAGAGGAGCCCCGTTTCAGCCTGGTAGCTCAAGATGAGGGATCCTTTCCCTGCTTCATCGGGAAAGAGTTCCCGGCGTTCCCGTCGCATCTCAAGAGGAGGCCCTCTCAACAGGAATGGCGAGAGGAACTCCAGGGTCGTGCCACCATTCCAAGAGACCCCCAGATGTCTCAGTCCATTCCAGAGGAACCTCTTTTCCCTTCACCGGCTCGTCTTTCACGCCGAGGATCGACTCACACCAAGGTGGCACGTGCCACAGCCCTGTGGGAAAGCCTCGTGGGAAAGCCTCGAGGGACAGCCTCGAGGGAAAGCCACAGATCCCTTGATCCACGTGACAGGAAGCGTGACACTACTGCCGCAGCTCGGGAGGAAAGCGCACGTGCATGTCCCGAATTGAGACGAGGCCTGACTCTCCTGGGGAGACACAGAAGCACCCCAAGATCCATGGCAACACTGGAGAGGAATCCTCAGGTTCCGTCCCTGACTCCACACAAGGCCTGAGGCCCCGGCATGGACGGGAGAGGAATGCCGAGCGGTCCCCTAGCAACCTGCATGAGGACTGGCCTTTCCTGAGGCAACCAGAGCGGTTCCCTGAGGTCCTCGTCGTAACTCGAGAAGACCTGCCGCAACCCGAGCAAATCCAGGAGGTTCTCCCCTCCAGGCAAGATGAGGCCCATTTCCAGAGAGGCGTCTCGAGGCTGATCACACCTCACCTCTGGAACTTCGAAAGGGTCCTTCACACCCTTGGTGCGAGTCAAGAAGTTCCCCGACATACCCGTCTGCACTCGAGAGGAAACACGAGGGTCCCGCCCACATCCAGAGGAGCCCCATTTCCGCCTCGTAGTTCGAGATAAGGGATCCTTTCCATGCTTCGTCGGGAAAGAGTTCCAGGCGTTCCTGTCGCATCTCAAGAGGAAGCCATCTCAACAGGAACGGCGAGAGGAACTCCAGGGTCGTGCCACCATTCCAAGAGTCCCCCAGATGTCTCAGTCCATTCCAGAGGAACCTCGTTTCCCTTCACCGGCTCGTCTTTCACGCCGAGGATCGACTCACACCAAGGTGGCACGTGGCACAGCCCTGTGGGAAAGCCTCGTGGGAAAGCCTCGAGGGACAGCCTCGAGGGAAAGCCACAGATCCCTTGATCCAGGTGACAGGAAGCGTGACACTACTGCTGCAGCTCGGGAGGTAAGCGCACGTGCATGCCCCCACTCGAGACGAGGCCTGACTCCCCTGGGGAGACTCAGAAGCACCCCAAGGTCTATGGCAACACTGGAGAGGAATCCTCAGGTTCCGGCCCCGACTCCACACAAGGTCTTAGGCAACGGCATGGACGGGAGAGGAATCCCGAGATGGCCCCTAGCAACTCGCACGGGGACTGGCCTTTCCTGAGGCCACCAGAGCGGATCCCTGAGGTCCCCTGCGTAACTCGAGAAGACCTGCCGCAACTCGAGAAAATCCAGGAGGTTCTCCCCTCCAGGCGAGATGAGGCCCATTTCCGCTGAGGCGTCTCGAGGCTGATCACACCTCACCTCTGGAACTTCGAAAGGGTCCTTCACACCCTTGCTGCAAATCAAGAAGTTCCCCGACATACCCGTCTCCACTCGAGAGGAAACACGAGGGTCCCGCCCACATCCAGAGGAGCCCCGTTTCCGCCTGGTAGCTCGAGATGAGGGATCCTTTCCCTGCTTGCTCGGGAAAGAGTTCCCGGCGTTCCCGTCGCATTTCAAGAGGAGGCCCTCTCAACAGGAACGGCGAGAGGAACTCCAGGGTCGTGCCACCATTCCAAGAGTCCCACAGATGTCTCAGTCCATTCCAGAGGAACCTCTTTTCCCTTCACCGGCTCGTCTTTCACGCCGAGGATCGACTCACACCAAGGTGGCACGTGGCACAGCCCTGTGGGAAAGCCTCGTGGGAAAGCGTCGAGGTACAGTTTCGAGGGAAAGCCACAGATCCCTTGATCCACGTGACAGGAAGCGTGACACTACTGCTGCAGCTCGGGAGGTAAGCGCACGTGCATGCCCCCACTCGAGACGAGGCCTGACTCCCCTGGGGAGACTCAGAATCACCCCAAGATCCATGGCAACACTGGAGAGGAATCCTCAGGTTCCGGCCCCGTCTCCACACAAGGTCTTAGGCCCCGGCATGGACGGGAGAGGAATCCGGAGATGGCCCCTAGCAACTCGCACGGGGACTGGCCTTTCTTGAGGCCACCAGAGCGGGTCCCTGAGGTCCCCGTCGTAACTCGAGAAGACCTGCCGCAACTCGAGAAAATCCAGGAGGTTCTCCCCTCCAGGCGAGATGAGGCCCTTTTCCGCTGAGGCGTCTAGAGGCTGATCACACCTCACCTCTGGAACTTCGAAAGGGTCCTTCACACCCTTGGTGCAAATCAAGAAGTTCCCCGACATAGACGTCTCCACTCGAGAGGAAACACGAGGGTCCCGCCCACATCCAGGGGAGCCCCGTTTCCGCCTCGTAGCTCGAGATGAGGGATCCTTTCCCTGCTTCTTCGGGAAAGAGTTCCAGGCGTTCCTGTCGCATCTCAAGAGGAAGCCATCTCAACAGGAACGGCGAGAGGAACTCCAGGGTCGTGCCACCATTCCAAGAGTCCCCCAGATGTCTCAGTCCATTCCAGAGGAACCTCGTTTCCCTTCACCGGCTCGTCTTTCACGCCGAGGATCGACTCACACCAAGGTGGCACGTGGCACAGCCCTGTGGGAAAGCCT